>NC_045030.1:97512994-97521487 GCF_008632895.1 Mastomys coucha
AAAAAAAAAAAAAAAGAAAGAAAATGTAGTACGTTTACACAATGTCTGAACATCACAACCAGGCAGATGTAACTATGTGAAATGTGGACAGGGCACCAATGGAAGGCCAAAATAATGGTTTTTATCAAAATCCAGCTTGTGAAATCAATACCTTTACTGGATTTAATGACCATAAGCAAGGGTTTACAAGACTTGATTGTGTATGACCCCAAGCAGGTGCATTATCACAAAGTCCCAGCCCCACTGATAACATTACAGAAGGTATGTCATGAAGTCCTCCTTATAGTTACCCTTTTTTACTTTCTATATACCTTAGTGTTCTCTAAGATTACTAGTAGCTAGGGTAGTGCTGGCAGAAGTATTGACTGGACCCTCATGAAGATCCCATAACCTCTCTTTCATCTACTCAAGGGTGTCAATAGCTCCACTACTCTCACCATAATCCCAGCTCTGTCTATTGTACTGCTCAATTGCTTGTATGGATACCAGCCAGGATATTGTCTAATCTAAGATGGCATCACATTATGTCTGAAAGGTCATGGCCTTATTTCAGCACTGGATTCCTATCTTCAAGTTTTAGTGTTTCATGAGCCTTGAAAGTGTGACATGCCAATGATCCTTTGTTGACCATTGGGGAGCCATGCCCCTTTAACAGTTACATATTTTCAAATCTTTAACTAGTTATCATTCATAGTAATAACAAATACCACCCACCATAAGAAGTTCCACACAAAGGTAGACTGCAGTAGTACTCTATGAGCATAAATATAGATGTTCAAAAGTTTGACAGGCATATTTTGTCCATTAAATAAAACAGCAGATAAATGTTGCTTCTCTATGGGGGTTTTCAACCTTCCCAGATGTAAATTTCTATCCTGGTTTATAGTATTAAGTGTGAATTTTGTCTTGAAGAATGGGCCTTATCTTCAAGCAGTGAGTTGTGGGCTGAACTCATAACAATAATGACACTGTTGTACCACCTAGCATACCTTGCCATGGAGCATATTACATTTCAGTAGCATAGCACGTAGTGGCTAGAGCTGAGTAGGATTGTTGGCAACAGTATTCCTCCAGCAACCTGCATGGGCCCTCTGGTACAATTATAGTCAGCCAGTAGCTAGGCAGCATAGAACTTGTTCCTAGTGGGATGTTCTGAAACTAAAGTATGTAGGATCATTAGTGATAGTGTCTTTCAATCTAGTTTTAGTGTATAACCAACAATGATGACAATAACCTTTATCATTTTGAAAGAAGTCTGGGTAGTCTACTCCTGGCACTACATTCTTCATTTGAACATTATGATTTCTGGGAGTGCCCAAAGGCACCCATATAGGATACCTCCATCCATATATTTAATCTGCTGGGGTTTTTTTTCCAGATTTTTTTTCTAGATCTATGTCTTATTTTGGGTTTCTACTGATGTGCTAAAACACCATGGCCAAAAGCATCTGAGGAAGGAAAAGGCTATTTCAGCTTAGAGTTCCATATCAGTTTATCTTTGAAACTCAAAGCAGTAAGCTGGAGGCAGAAACTTAAGCGGATGTCATGGGGAATATAATGTTTACTAGCTTGCTCTCCATACCCCAGGACTACCTACCCAGGTTTGGCATCACCAACAATGAGTTAGAACCTCACACATCAATTATTAATTAGGAACATGCCCCTAAAGGCTTGTTAAATTTTATGGAGAAATTTTCTCCACTGTGTTTCTATATCCTCAGATAACTCTAAGTTGTGCTAACTCAACAATAAACTAGCTGGAACAATCAATAAAAATTTCAGAGGTTATTATTATATTATCTGTGTAGAAACCTTTTTACAGAAAGTGAACAAAATCTCTGAAGGCTCACTGCCAGCCATTCAAAGTGTCATTTGATCTCAGGAATCAGGAGCTGAGGATGTATTAAAGAAGAAAGTCAACAAATTCTAATACAAAAGACTCCATTGCTTATATCATTTTTTCCCTCAATAGAGCCACATTAGATACTGTGGTATGGATGAGAGGCACTTGTGTATTTAGGTCTCTGAATAATCATTATCCATGTGCTACTTTTCTTCATCCTGGGGTACTAAAATGAAACATTCAGGAATTTCTCCATTCTCAAATGAGCCTTGAGGGACTAGTTCAATCTGTTCTACCAAAGTTAGGGCCAGGAAGGAGTAGGACCATGCTTAGGCCTGTTGTGACCTGCATTCAAAATGATTCTGTGGGTTTGATAAGCTCTAGGATGGCACTATGGATGCAGTTGCTGTTGTTATTTCACCATAAGCCATATGTGGCAGCTCAGAGAGCCCTAGGCAGGATGAACAATCTCAATCCTAACATACTTTTTTTTGTAGGAAAGAAGTGCACACAGTTTATTTTGTGGATAGTTCCTTGCCCCTAGGAAACGTGTGGTCTTTTTGTTTTAATCATTTTACCATTTTTTGCCTTCTGTCAATTCTTTAGGCTTTAAAACGTCTCAAAATCTCACTAGCACATTTGGCTTTTTTTCCTCACAAACTCTAGTTCAACATAAATCTTGGTACACATTCTTTTGAGTGACTCACACAGAGCAGATCCATTTGTTTGCTTTGCCTGTCTCTAGATTTCTTTAGCATTTCATGGCTTTTATTCACATAGCAGACCTGATTTACATGTCAGTCTAAGTCCTTTAGACCAAAGGCTTTCCTACTGCATAAAAAGACTTATGCTCCACCACAAGTCTCAGCAAATATAGCCCCATTCCATTTCTAATGTCCCAACTGAAACAATTTATTTCTTAACGCTCTCGTAAACACAGTCTTATTGGGCCCAATGAACTTAGTGCCAAATTATCTCAGTAGTGCCTGTAGCTTCTCTATTGTCTTCCTGTCCTTGAAATTTATTGAGGCTCCACACTGTGGCAACCCCATGTTCTGCTGGATCGTATGGATCAGTACATCAGGGACTTATTTACCTCAAATTGCTTCAGGTTTTGGAACCTTTGTTTCAAGGAGAAATGCATGTTTACACTATCCTGTTTCTCTGTTTTACAGCACTCAGACTGATTCCATTTGGATCTCTGTCTCATAGACTCACAAAACAGGCCATGACAGTTTCTTTGCTTCTTGAGTCTCACTTCAAGGACTTCTGAGGCAGACTAGTCCTTGACTATAATAGTTTTATACACTATATCATTATTAAAACAACCATCTGTTTAGCTAGTCATAATTTTTTCCTGTGCTCTATACTAATGATTAGACCTGAGGGGCATCGTCTAACAGTCCTACATTGTTTACTACTTTTTCTGTATCTAACTTTTCCCATTGCTTTCAATATTTTGGATCCCACTGTTTTCTCTTTAGTGTGGATTTAATTTATACTATATTTTTAGACCACCAGATGTAAGAAGTGGCAAACTAAACTTCATCTCTTCTTTCCTTTTATCAAGGTTTTCAATAAAACATCAAAAGCTAATGGGGAGAAAATAGTGGCATGCTCCTTTTTCATTGTAATCCTACCTCTACACAAGATAATTTCTATTCACCAGACATCTTAGACTCAGTGGTTGTCTTATTACCTATAGCACTGGACAAATAACTGTTGTAATGGTCTTTCTAAAAATCTTGTCACAACTATCCTATCATCAAAGATTGCAATGTATGCTCCATATTTTCAAATGTTTCCAGCCTATTTTCATACTCAAGTGGCAGACCTCAGGTACAAAGGAGCTTTACATAGAATATAGTCACCAAAGGATTTCCCTCACTAATACTCTATCACCAGATGTTGAGTTTCATACTATACTACCTATAGAAAAGCCCATTAAGTTGTTACTACATAAATATATGTCACTATATATCACACAGGAAACAATACAACATGTGGTCTCTCATCAAGGGTATATATTTTAATACACATATAATGTCATCTTTCATATATATTATAGATATAAAACATTTTATATAATATCTGAAAAATTTTATGGTATATGCATGTGGACATGGAGTTGGGTATATGTCATGAAACTAGAAAGGGAACCATGCAAAAGAATATATAATTGTTGAGGAAAGGTGTAATTTATAGAATACTCTTGTGATATAAAAAAGAAAAAAAAGATTCTACTCATGGTAGAAAGGTATAAAGGGGGCAGAGGAATGAGAAATTATGGTGGAAAGAGGAACAGCAAGGGCAAATTATGTTTAAAAATGCCTTAATGAACCAATACTTTTTACTTTAATTTTTTGGGGGGGTTAGTACTTTAATTTTTAAAGAAATATTTTAAGTTATTTTTTTATAATATATTTTTGAAAATTAAGATATAATGATTCCATTGTAATCCAGAAATGAGAGTTTGTGAAATTAGAGTAGGTTTCCAGTTTCAGTCTATTGTCAGTTGGCTCTGATGAGGGTTAAACTTGTACACTTTTCTTTATTATTTAGAATCAACATAGAAACACACCTCTGTGTGTGTGTCTAGAAGGCTATTTCCACAGAGGTATAAATGAAAAGGAAAAACACACCCTTGATGTGAAGGGCATCATTCCATGGACTGGTTCCAGATAGAATAACAAAAGAAAGCTAGGTGAGCACCAGCTTTCATTTTTCTCTGCTTCCCGACTCTAGATGAAATATGACCAGGTACATCACCTGCTGCCATGCCTTCCACACAATTCCAGATTATATCTTGTCTCAAACTGTGAGTCAAAATAAACCCTTCCTTAAGTCCCTTTTACTAAGTATTTTATCACAGCAGCAAGAAAAGAAGCTAATACAGTCCTGCTGCTTTTGATTCTACGTGCATGGAGCACATTACGATGAAACACACTTTGCCTAGAAAAGCTGTTTATATCATGGTTAGGATTGAAAGGAAACGGGAAAGACCAGGGTATTACAATCAACTTACATAGAATACTTTCTAGTTACTTGAAAACCCAACACCAGGCCTTTATTCTTAAGGAATTTATCAACTCTCCAAATAGAGAACAAGTGTCGAACATGTGGAAATTTGGGGAACACAACAAGAGGCAGTGTTACTTATATTTTTAATGAAAAACATTGCTTTTTTGTCAGTCAGGACTCTCAGACAGCTCAAGGTTAATGGTGTGAATTTGCACAAAGCAAAGCAAAGTATAAAGATAAAAATCTACATAAGCCTGTCATTATTTTCCCTTTCGTAATTATAAATATTTTAGATACATTATACACAAATATATAATATAATAGATACAAGCTCCATAATACAATTTCAACATATTCATAGTTACAAATGATATCCCAATTTTATTTCACCTATGTATCTCCAGTGTTTATTTTTTATATTTTTGAAGCAATGTATTAAAGCAAATGTTTGGAAAGGTTCTTTTTCTAGACTCTTTACCCAATATGTAAATGTTTGGTTGTATTCATTGTACAAATGCTCATGATATTCACATGGCAAAAGAAAAGAAAACAACTTTCAGATACACACATATACACATACAGGCTTTTAGATGTGAGAGAGCCTTTAGATTTTATTTATAAAATCAAGATTTCTATAATGCTACCAAGGCCTTAAAATCTGGTTCTGAGCAGAAGCAAAACAGATTCTCGACAAATGAGTCATAACTTTTAAATTATACTTGACATTGATAATACCCTTTGTACTCAGCCTTGAAACCATGGATACCCATGGGCAAATAGGACAGAAGAAAATAACTTCAATCCAGCAGAAATTCTATATCACAGAGATGCTCTCAATAAATTCAAAATATTATGCAATTTCCATTCACGACAGACTTTAGAGACCTTTAATGTAATCCTTTTTTTCCCCATTTTATCTAGAATCCAAAATGAGGTAATAGTTTAATTATCAAAAAAAATGTAGGCACATTGTAACAGAATTAGTTCTCTTTCCTGGTGATTAGTGTAAATAGCAAGTATTCTGCTGTTATGGTACTTCATAGAAATGATGATACTAGCTCTATCCCCATAGAAAATAGTCTAATAAACAATAGTGTCTGTGTAACTGAGGAATCCAGACAACAGCAGTATATCAGTGATGAAAACAGGCTCTGCCCATCTTATCTCCCTCCCTCAACATTTAAATGACATATCAATTTCTCAGGTGCAAAGATGATCTCTTCTGTGTTTTCTGAATAGCAGTTAATCATATAGATGCTACATTTTGCTATTTTAAATTTTCTTTAATTTTTCATTTTCTATAGCCCCTTTCCAATATAAATTTACAAATACTGTCATTTTAACATTTTGTTACTCGACATGTGAATTAGTATCAAAGGCAATGTGGTGCTTACCCACAATACACACACACACACACACACACACACTATCACTTTCATCCAAAACCAAAAGGTTTATGAACTGATATTCTATCTTTAGTATTTTACATCCCTTCTTCAATCCCCAGTTACATAGCTTCCTTATTCATTCTTTCTCTTGATAAAGGTTATCAATGGTGTTATTCTAATTACTAAATTAAATGGAGTTTGAAAAGTTTTCCATCTAATTTGACCTTTCTCAAAATTTATTATTAATCTTATTCTTTTTTAATTTTCCCAGATCCACAAGAAATAACTTGCTCCTTATTACTTTTCTATTCCTTGGTAAATTCCTTCTCAGTCTATTTTAATTGTTTTGACTTTTCTCTGTGTGGTGTATTTTTAAGTGAGCTTCCATGCTTTATGTCCCAGTACTGATTCCAGTGTTTAGTTTTGATTGCTAACTTGAGTGGTTTGAGATATGCCTAAGAAAGTAGCAAAAAATTTCCTTTGGGTCTATTTGTGAGGTTATTAACAGGGAATATTTTCTAAGGGGAAAAGAATGTGAGCAGCATTATTTCATAAGTCTAAGGTAGAACATGAAGAGAAAAGAAAAACCTACTGATATAAGCATTCTCTACATACCTTTCTTTCTACACAGTATGGCATGGACATTTTTTTCCATGACCATAATTAAGATGTTAAGTGTTTTTATTGATATATAATTTATTAAGATAAAATGTACCTTGCTAGAGTATTCAATCCAATGGTCCAATCCAAGGTTTTATAACCAATCTGTATGGTGTGGAAACTTCCTTCACTGTATGTTGCTAAAAGTCCTACTTATGAGAGATGTAAAAAAGTTGTATCCCTTCTAAAATATTAAAATACAAACATATCTTTAAAATCAGAACTGAATTTCTTGAGAAGTGTGTAGCAGTGGAGGATGAGGAACTTGAGGAACTTGCCACCAGATAGTTCCAGGTTCCAGGAAAGCAAGAGGCTCCCAGGACCCAGCAGGGATGACATTAGCTGAAATACCCAACAAAGGGGGGAGAGAACCTAAAGAGACCATATCCAGAGGTTAGGCAAGGCCCCTAGTTCAGGGATGGGGCCACCCACTCATCTCAAAAATATTAACCCAGAATTACTCCTGTCTAAAGGAAATCAAAGGTCAAAGAGTGTAGCAGAGACTGAAGGAAAGGCCATCCAGAGACTGTCCCACTTCGGGATCCAGCCCATCTGCAGACATCAAACCCAGACACTATTGCTGATGCCAAGACGTGCTTGCTGACAGGAGCCTGATATAGCTGGATCCTGAGAGGCCCTGCCAGAACCTTACCAATACAGTTGTGGATGCTCGCAGCCAACCAAAGGATAGAGCATGGAGACCCCAATGGGGGAATTAAGAGAAGAACTGAAGGAGCTGAAAGGTTTGCAAACCCTTATGAAGAACAACAATGTGAACTAACCAGTACTCCCCCACCCAGAGCTCCCAGGGACTAAACCACCAACCAAAGAGTACACATGGTGGGACTCATGGCTCCAGCTGCATATGTATAGTAGAGGATTGCCTTATTGGGCATCAATGGAAGTGGAGTACCTTGGCCCTGTGAGGATTCGATGCTCCAGCATAGAGGTATGTTAGGGGTATGCTTAAATATTCATAAGGAAACTAGGTTTAGAGAAACACCCACTTGTTAATTAATATATGTAGTATATTATGTACAAAACTTCAGAGTATAATAATAACCTTCTTTCCTGCTATTCCTAACCTTAGTCAAACTGTAGGAAGCAACTTATGTCTTAACATTACTGATCTTATACATTTTATTCTTAAAAATATAATAGTAATTTATCTTCAAATTCTTCTATTAATTCCCCCATGTTTATATGTATATACATATATATATGTATATATATGCATATGTATATATATATAAATTCAATGTTTCCTTTATTTACAATATCTCCTTTACCAGGCTCCCCTCCAAAAGAAAAAAGCAAAAGAAAATAAAGTAATAAAATAAAATAAAATAAAAATAAAAATAAAACAATCACTTGTTCCCTCCCCCCTCCCCCTGCTCACCACCCCACCCTCTCCCACTTCCTGGCCCTGTCATTCCCCTACACTGGGGCACCATGTTTTATAAAACACATTTTATTTTTATTGTTTGGGAATTTTGTAGAGTCAGTAGTAGCAGATATCAGTTGTTACATATTATTTGTTAGACATAACAGTGTCATTGTACACATAAATTCATAGTATCT
>NC_045030.1:97521874-97533726 GCF_008632895.1 Mastomys coucha
TTTAGTTTTGGGGTTTTTTATTTTTACTTTTTGTCTTCTTTTCTTTTCTTTTTTTTTTCTTTTGGAGGGGAACATGGGAAAGGAGATATTGTAAATAAAGAAAACATCTAATAAAAAATTAAAAAAAATAGGGTTTTAAAAAACAAAAATAGAGGTGAAACTTGGGCAACCACCAGTTCCTAACAGTACCAATGATAGCTGTTGTGCTTTCAGACAGGAGCATGTTGTCCTCTGAGAGGCTCCAACCAGCAGCTGACCCAGACAAATAGAGATACCCACAGCCAAACAGTGGAAAAACCTTGGGGACTCTTATGGAAAAATAGGAGCAAGGGTTGTGGGCCCCAAAGATGTTACAAACTCCACAGAAAGACTAACAGACTCAACTAATCTGGACCCTTGGGGCTCTCAGAGCATGAACCACCAACCAAAGAACATGCACAGACTGGACCTAGGCCTCCCCACTCCCCCCACATAGCAGATGTGCAGCTTAGTTTTCATTTGGGTTCTGAACAACTGGAGCATGGGCTATCCCAAAAGCTGTTGCCTGTACATGGGATATGTTCTAGCTGTGCTGCCTTGTCTGGCCTCAGTGGGTGAGAAAGTGTCTAGCCTCACAGAGACTTGATATGCCAATATGGAGGAGATACACAAAGGGGGTCCCCACTCACTCAGAGAAGAAGGGAAGGATGGATGGAGGGAAGAATTGTGGGAGGGGTGACTAGGAGGCATGCAGTGAGTGGGATGTAAAGTAAATAAGTTTTAAAAATTAAATAAAATTTTAAAATATGGAGGGGAACATGATACTGATAACTAGGGGAGGAACTGAATAAGTGCAATGGAGAATAGATTTAACCAAAATAAACTGTCTTATCATATATACATACATATGCAAATATACATATATGTATATGTGTATGTTATTTTGTTACACGAGGACAAATTCTAAAATGGATTTATTTCACATTAAAAATATTCACAACAATACTCACTACCTTTCTCTCTCTTATCCCTCGTATTCCCATTACTATATGTTTTCAGACATAAAGTTTGTATCTACATTTATTCTGTATATACACATACAATTTTATAGATCTGTACAAAATCTAGAAGTGGCATGTAAGGAAAGCCTATAAGATCTGCCTTGTAGGTACTTGCTTAATTAACTTACTGTGATTCTCTCCAGTTCCATCTATTTACTTCATTCTCTTTGTGGCTAAAAATATTCTGTTTTGTATCTATTCTACATATTCTTTATACTTCTCTGTGTTTGGGGAACACTCAGGATGGTTTTTTTAACTAGCTACTGTGAATGTTGTTGCAATAGACTTTGATGTGCAAGTGTCTCTTTCATATGTTCACTTATGATGTTTTAGAAATTATACAGACTGGTCATATGGTAGGTATATTTTAAAATTTTGAGAAACCTTCATAATATATGGTATCTAGACTAGTTTACATTTTTATTAACAGTGTATAATGGTTCACTCTCACTAGAAATTTTTTCTTAATCACTGCCATTCTGACTGAGTTGAGTTAGAATTTAAATATAGTTTTAATTTCCATTTATCTGATGGCTAGTGAGGTTGAACAGTTTTTATCTGTTTATTAGTCATTTGTATTTTATCTTTTGAGAACTGTCTGTTCATTTTATTAACACATTTATTGATTAGATTGTTTGATTTATTGTTACTTAGTTTTTTTAGTCCTTTGTATAGTCTAGATATTAATCATTTGTCACATATATAGCTAGAAAAGACTTTATCCCATTCTGTAGGCTGTCTCTTCACTTGATTAACTGTTTTCTTTGCTGTACAAAATCTTTGTAACTTCATGATATCTCATTTGTCAATTGTGGGCATTATTTCCCTAGTGACCAGAGTTCTATTCAGAGAGTCTGTGCCTAAGTCTATACCATGAATATTTTTCCTTACATATTTTTTCTCAAAGTTTTAGAGTTTCAGGTGTCATGGTAAAGTTTTTGATTCATTTGGAGGATTCATTTGTAGAAGATAAGAGATAAGGATCTAGTTTGCTTCTGTATGGGCATATGTAATTTCATAGCATTGTGTATTGAAAAGGCTATCTTGTTTTTATATTTTGCATTTTTTTTCAAAATCATAGGGCTAAAATTATGTGGATTTATGTTTATGTCTTCTGTTTTATTCCACAGATTTTCAAACTAGAATGCAGAATAATTTTAATTTAGCAACATGGATACTCTGGCAAAGGATCACATTCAAGAACCTAGGTCTATGTGGTCCAGCTGGAATGCAGACATGCTCTGGATTACAGTATAGTCTTCTGGAATATAGATATGCCCTTAGTACAAACCCTTAATTACTAAAAATGAAGGTAAGATTAGTTTGAAGAAGGATGTAGCCATGTTTGAGAGTGCTGTCTAACTGAGGGGCAGACAAAGTGATGAATCAAAAAAGATTTGACAAATAGAGTCAGAGATAGGTTAAGCCCAACTTTTACAAGAACAGACAGAAAAGAGGCAACTGAAGAGAGCAGAAAGAGTAGGAGAGAGAAGGCAGTATTTACTGGAGCAGTTTTTACAAAGACAGGATGCAGAGAGACCAAGCTAGATGCAGGTGACAACAGAATGAGCAAGAGTATAAGGACACAGAAGATTAGAACAGATTTCTAGAGTTAATCTGAGGCCAAGCAGTACAATTCAGTGAGAAGCCAAGAGAAGCCAGTTTGAATCGGTCAGCTTGGAGAGGAATTTGAGCCAGATCAGGCAAGTTGAACCACACAGCCAGAATTCCAAAAGAGTTTCAGTTGGTGAGCTTATTCAGCATTAAGGCTCAGAGATGAAAACTAAATCTGGAGAATAAAAGGTACATTTACACAAATATTAAGACTTCTTCCTATATCTGTTGTTTAGAGTGTTTTCTATTACTCTAAGCTAGCTTCTGTCTGTGATGCTAAGGTAAAATTTTTTGTAGATGTTTTGATCATATTCTTCCCATCCAATTCCTTTACCATCCATTCCCCTTCCCTATTCACCTAACTTTGCATATCTCTATTTTTATATAACTACCAAGTCTACTCTTTAATTCTCACTTATTCTTGGATGTGGTCTTCTATTGCAGTGTATTCAACTCACCAATAGCATTACACATAACGAAAACCAACTTCCTTCTCCTAGCAGCTATCAGTTGGCAATAGCTTCTGGTGTAGGGGTATGATTTTATGCCTACCTCCCCTTTCAAACTATTATTTTTGTGTGACTTAAGCTCATATAGGCCTTGTACATGTTCCTATGACTACTATAAGTTCATATATGTAGTTGCTCAGATACACCCAGAGGTTACTATTTCTAACATCTCTTGCTTTTACAAATTTTACATTACCTCTTCAAAAATTATCTATGAGTTTTGAGAGGAAGATTAATATATATATATATATATATATATATATATATATATATTCCATTTACTGCTGACCATTGTGAGCCCTTATGCTCTGCTCCTTGACCACTTGTGAGTCTATGTGCTAACAACCATCACCTATTTCAAATAGAAGCTCTCTGACAAGCATTTAGAGATGAATTAGTTTATGGTTATAATGATAATCATGAATTGGCTTAATACTATGTTCATTTTATAGAATAAGAATTATAAGATCTCCCCTATGATTTATGACCTGGTAACCAAATGGGTCTTCACATCATAATAGCCAAGTATGGGTTTCATATTATAAAGGACTTAAATATAACCATAAAGTGATGGTTACTCTCATGATCTCAATACCACTATTGTACCAATGAGCATGTTTTGCCAGACCAGGCATTATTATAAACTGCAGAGTTCACAGATTGGTAAACTGATGAATGCTTTTCTCTTTCAGTAGTATGCATGACACCTCCCAGTACTAAGAAAGCTAGTCAGTAAAAATGGAGTCTCCAAGTCAGTACCAGTTTGAGTTTTCTATGCAGTATGGCATAAGTATGTATAATCTTCAGCAATAGGATGACACAATCAAGTTCTGAAGAGTAATCAAGAGTATTGGCAATATCCTGAAAGGTTTGGACATCTATGGAAACTAATTGACAAACAAATCCAAACAGGTTAATCATATATATTCCTAAAATGATCTCCTAGTCTGTTTCTTTTCATTGAGGAACTGAAAGTATTCATATTTAGTTATTATTGCAAAGTATGTACTAATTCATGCCTTTTAAAAATTTTATAGTGTTTGGTATTTTTTTATTCTTCATTTGTTTAACTACATTCTTGCAGGTTTAGTTTTTACTGTTGTTTCATGCGTTTATCTTTCTCTTTAGTCTGAAAGATTTCATCAAGTATCCTCTATAGAGCTGTTTTAGCTGTCATCAGTTAAGTCAGCCTATTTTCATTATTAATGTTTTTCTTTAATTGTAACTTATAGTTTCTCATAAGTACAATCTTCTGGGTTGCCAGGTGTCTTTAGATGTAGAAATCCATTATTCTGAGAGTTTCTGCTCTTTCCTACTACTGTTGAGAAATATGCAGTTATTTTTATGATCCTGCCTTTATATGTAGCTTGGTGTTCTCTTATATTTAGCAATACATTGGTTTTTTTTAATATTTGAGTATGTTATTATATAGAAGTTTTCTTCACTGGTATAGTATATGTGGTATGTTAAATACCACATTAATATAAATGGCCATCTTTTTCACTAACATTAGAAAAACTTTTCTTCTGTGATTTCATTTGTCTTCTGTATGAATTTCTTCTCCTATGTCCATGATTCATAGATTTGATCTTTTCATAATTTTCTATATATCTCACATGTTCTATTGAGACTGTATTAAGTTATCCTTGTCATTTTATGAGACTTTTAATTCATTAACCCTGACTTTATACCATGACATTACATATTTCCCTTGATCCATTTCTTTGATGAAGCATTTTAAGAAACTTTTTATGTGATTAATCTAGTTTTAATTACCAATATTTAGGTTTGAGAAATTTATTTCAATATTTCTATCTCTTTACTGTACTTGAAGTTGATATTCTTTATTGACATCATTATTTATCCCATTCTTTATTTTTCTTTTCTTAGAATTCATTTAGGAATCTACTTGCATATTTTTTCCTTCTTTTTTTTTTACATATTATAATTGCTTTCTAACATCCCTGACCTCAAGCTTTGTTACAGAGAAATAGTGATTAAAAACTGCAGGGTATTAGTACAAAGACAGGCAGGTAGATCAATGGAATAGATTTAAAGAACCAGAATTGAACCAACACACCTATGGTTACTTGATCTTTGACAAAGGAGCTAAAACCATCCTGTGGAAAAAGGACAGCATTTTCAACAAATAGTACTGGTTCAACTGGTACTCAGCAGGTAGAAAAATGCAAATTGATCCATTCTTTTCTCCTTATACAAAGCTCAAGTCCAAGTGGATCATGAACGTCCACATAAAACCTGATTCACTGAAACTAATAGAAGAGAAAGTGGGGAAGAGCCTTGAACATATAGGCACAGGGTAAAATTTCCTGAACAGAACACCAATGGTTTATGTTCTAAGAATTGACAAATGCGACCACATAAAATTGCAAAGCTTCTGAAAGGCAAAGGACATTGTCAATAGGACAAAATGGCAACCAACAGATTGGGAAAAGATCTTTACCAATCCTACATCCGATAGAGGGCTAATACCCAATGTGTATACAAAGACCTCAAGAAGTTGGACTCCAGAGGACCAAATAACCCTATTAAAAATGGGGTACAAGAAACTCAAGAAGAAGGAAGACCAAAGTGTGGATACTTCATTCCTTCTTAAAAGGGGGAACAAAATACACATGGAAGGGTTTTCAGAGACAAACTAGGGAACAGAGACTGAAGGAAGGACAATCCAGAGAATGCTCCACCTGGGAATCCTTCCCATATTCAATCATCAAATCTAGACACTATTATGGATATCAGCAAGTGCTGGCTGACAGGAGCCTGATATAGCTGACTCCGGAGAGGCTCTAACAGTACCCAACTAATACAGAAGTAGAGGCTAACAATATCCATTGGACTGAGTACAGGGTCTCCAATGAAGGAGCTAGAGAAAGGACCCAAGGAGCTGAAGGGTTTGCAGCCCTATAGGACGAACAACAATATGAACTAACTAGTACCCTCAGAGTTCTCAGGGACTAAAACTCCAATCAAAGAGTACACATGGGGGGACTCATGGCTCCAGCAGCATGTGTATAGCAGAGGATGGCCAAGTTAGTCATCAATGGGAGGAGAGGACCTTGGTCCTGTGAAGGCTCTATGCCCCAGTGTAGGGGAAGGCCAGGGCCAGGAAGTGGGAGAGGGTAGGGTCGTGAGCTGGGGGAGGGGGGAGGAAACAGGGGATTGTTTTAGTTATTTTATTTTATTTTATTTTTTCCTTATTTCATTTTGTTTTTCTTTTTTCTTTTGGAGGGGAACCTGGAAAAGGAGATATTGTAAATAAAGAAAACATCTAATTAAAAAAAAAGAAAAAATGGGGTACAGAGCTAAACAAAGATTTCTCAACTGAGGAATATGGAATGGCTGAGAAGCAGCTAAAGAAATGTTCAACATCCTTAGTCATTAGGGAAATGCAAATCAAACAACCCTGAGATTCCACTTCACACCAGTCAGAATGGCTAAGATCAAAAAGTCAGGTGACAGCAGATGCTAGAGAGGATGTGGAGAATGAGGAACACTCCTCCATTGCTGATGGGATTGCAAGCTGGTACAACCATCCTGGACCATCAGTTTGGTGGTTCCTCAGAAAACTGGACATAGTATTACCGGAGGACCCAGCTATACCACTCCTGGGCATATACCCAGAAGATCCTCCAACATGTAATATGGTCACATGCTCCACTATGTTCATAGCAGCCTTATTTATAATAGCCAGAAGCTGGAAACAATCCAGATGTCTTTCAACAGAGGAATGGATACAGAAAATGTGGTACATTCTTAGGCAAGTGGATGGAACTAGAAAAAATCATCCTGATTGAGGTAACAAAAAACACACATGGTATGTACTCCCTGACATGTGGATATTAGCTCAAAAGCTCAGAATACCCACAATACAATGCACAGACCATATGAAGCTTAAAAAGAAGGAAGACCAAAATGTGATGTTTCGGTCCTTCTTAGAAGGGGTGACAAAATACTCATGGGAGGAATAGGGTGGGAGGGATTTGTGAGGAAGAGAGGAGAGGAATGGGGGAGAGGAAGGAATGGGGGGAAGGATCAGGTATGGGAGGAGACAGGGATGAGGAGGGTCAGGAATTTGAACAGGTGTGTAGCAATGGGGGATGGGGAACTGGGGGTAGCCACCAGCAAGTCTCAGATGCCAGGAAAGCAAGAGGCTCCCAGGACTGAAAAGGGATGAGATTAGCTGAAATGGCTAACAAAGGGGAGGGAGAACCTGTAGAGACCATATACTTGAGGTTAGGCTATGCCTCCTGTTGGGGGATGAGGACACCCACTCATCCCCAAATTTTTAACCCAGAATGGCTCCTGTCTAAAGGAAATACAGGGACAAAGTGCAGAGCAGAGACTGGAGACAAGCCATCCAGAGACTACCTCACCTAGGGTTCCATCCCATATATAGAGACCAAACCCAGATACTACTGTAAATGCCAAGAAGTGCTTGCTGACAGCATCCTGTTATAGCTGTCTACTGAGAGGCTCTGCCAGAGCCTTACAAATACAGAGGCAGATTCTCACAGCCAAACATTGAACAGAGTCTAGGGAAGCCAATGGGGGAATTAAGAGGACTGAAGGAGCTGAGGGGGTTTGCAATTCCACAGGAAGAACAACAATACCAACCAACTACACTCTTCCAGAGCTCCTAGGAACTAAACCACCAACCAATGTGTACACATGGAGGGACTCATGGCTCTAGCCGCATATGTAGCAGAGGATGGCATTGTCTGGCATCAATAGGAAGAGAGGCCCTTGTTCCTGTGAAGTCTAAATTCCCCAGTGTAGGGGAATGCCAGGGTAGTGAGGTGGGAGTGGGTAGGTGAGAGGGGGAGCACCCTCATAGAAAGGGGAGGGGAAATGGGATAATGAAATTCCAGAGGGCGAACCAGGAATGGGTATAACATTTGAAATATAAATATATAAAATATCCAATAAAAAAACTTCACTTGGAATTTTACATATTTCTACTGGTAAATGACAATTGATATGTTCATAAAAAGATAAAAAGAAGGGAGATACATTCTGTGGAGGTGTGGTGAGGTATGGGGGAAACAGGTGCCTTGGTGGGTCCATGCTGAGACATCCCTTCCCTCTGAGGGATCAGTCACAATATGGTGTAGTATAGAATAGTTTATTCACAGCATGGAGAAGGCAATCAAGAGGGTAGTAGAGACAGAGAAAGGCAGAGAGAGAGAGAGAGAGAGAGAGAGAGAGAGAGGGGAGTAGAGGGCATCCATGAGCAAGTGGAGAAAGGGGTGAAGGGAATGGGGATGGGGCAACAGAACAGAGTGGGAGCAAGAAAGCAAGAGACCAAGAGAAGGAGAAAGGGGCAGGCCTACCTGGCTGTTGCCAGGTAACTGTGGGGAGGACCATACCTGGCTATTGCTATGTAACTGTGGGGTGGAGCTTAGGCAGAATGCTAACAACAATAGCATGGAATATGTAATATTTTGGAGACGTTACATTTCCTGGTTTTCCAGTTTCTTATTCCTTCCTGTTAGAATTTGAGCATCTCAAGTTAAGCTGTTGGGGGAATAGTTTTTAGTCACCTTTATTTTTTCAATATAATATTGATATTGTGTGTAGTATTAGAAATACAAAAAATAGAATAAAGCTAGTAATTAGTATTTGGTTGGTTGAACAAAACATGGCATAAAGAAAACTAAGCAGAAATGGAGACCAATAAGCAGTGGAGGTGATACAACAGTGTTACCAAATGTAGACCAAATAGTTAAAGGTGCAGATTTTAAGTCTTAGAAGGTAAATATATAGAAGACTTATGCATCATTATAGCCTATAGTTTCATAACAGAAGGAAAACAAAAAGAAACAGTAAAGAAAAATAAGTAAAAGGTGCAGAATGGTCAGCAAAATGAGGGTTGAGAACAGAGTAGGAGAGAAATAGTCCATTAAATTGAAATTTGATGTTAAGTAATGGGAAAACAATGGTATTGGGAGAGCTGAGTCAGGGTAAAGGGTAGTTTTTAAAATTACAAATATGTGGAACACTCTAAAATTTTTCATTCTTTGTACAGTGTTCAGTGGTTGGTCTCTGTTAATTTTAATCTACTTCAAGGAGAAACTTTCCCAGTGATGGTTGAGTGATATCCTGATCTATGGATGTGGGTTCACTTTATTGTTATATTTATTTACCAGAAGAATAATAATTCCCCCACGCCAATGATTTATCTAGTCTCAGGTCCCTGACCTCATTAACATTATCAGGTGTAAGCTCTATCTCAAAAAAGCATAAAGTGGGCCTTAAATCCCATCAAGCATTGGTTGGATTATCTAACAACCATGTCCCAATTGCACTAGTGGACATAATATTTTGTTAATTTATTCTGTCATATATTATATCCCAACCACATCTTCCCCTCCTTCTTCTCCTCCTAGCACCCACATTTCCCCTTCCTACCTATTCCTCCTCCATTTCCCTCAAGAAAGGGCAGGCTTCACAGGAATATCAACTACACATGGCATACCAAATTGCAATAAGAATAGGCACCTCCTCTCCTATTAAGGCTGAACAAGGCAACCCAGTAGGAATAAAATGATCCTCAAAATAGAAAAAAAAAAAAAAACTTCTAGAAAGTAGCCCCACCTTCCCCTATTAGTAGTCCCACAAAAACATCAAACTAAACAACTATGACATATACACAGAGGATTAAGCCAGACCCATGCAGATTCCTTGATTATTGGTTTAGATTCAGTGAGCCTCTCTGAGTCCAGGCTTGTTGATTTTGTGGTTTTTCCTCTGGTATCCTTGACCCTTCTGGCTCCTAATATTGTTCTTCCCTTTTTGTCTGCAATATTCACCCACACAATTCTTCTGTGGGCATATCTCACAAGCAGGCCATTGTCATAATTTATAGGAATTTGTAACTGGGTGAGGTTAGCGATTGCTTTTTTTCCCTTTCAGCAGCATATATAGAACTTTCTAGCATGACATTTATTAAAGGTAAAGCTTCTAGCTGGATGTCTCCATGTTCTATGAATTCTATGACAGATTTCTATGACCAAAACAATTTAGAGAAGAACGGATCAATTGACTTATACATTCTAATCACAGTCCTTCATGAAGGGAAATCAGGACTAAGATTCATGGTATGAATATGAAAGCAAAAACTAAAGCAGAATTCATTGAGGAATTCTACTCACTGACTTAGTCTTGTAGGCTTTGATTTTTCAAAACCTACTTCTAATAAGGCTTCTTAAATGTTTTAACCTCCCTTCAAGCCCACCACAGGTAGTGGAAATGAAAAGGTTAACAGAGTAAAGGAGGATGTGGTCCTGCTTAGAAATAGTTCTTCTGAGTAAATCCAGTTTGAGTTATTAGGATACCAGCAGTTCAGTTCACATGAGACAGCAGATTGATTCACTTTGAAACACCATTCACAAATCAGCAAAGGCAGTATATTCCAGAAGAAACCATAAGGCTCTGCCAATTGCCCCTTGGCAAGAAGTCACCACAACACCATCGTAAGTTCTTTGGTGAGTTTCTTTCCACGAAGTCAAGACAAACAATGACCAGCAAAGAATGGCAAGGAGAACCTACACTATACAGTGTTGTCAGTGAAGTCCAGTGTCAGCAAAGCCCAAGGGTCAACAGGAAAGAATGGTAAGGCATACCAATACCACACAACATCCTTTACTCTCTGTTAGGTTATATTTATACCCTTCCCAAACATCATGTATTCCCTCAAGCAGACACTCTAGCAAAACATCGTATGCCCTTTTTTCCAGGCTGTTTCAGAAAAATCCCACATGTCTGTTTTCAGCAAAACATCCTCCCCTGTGTCTGCTTCAGTAAAAATATCCTCTCATAAGACAGTTGCCAGACAAACATCAAATGACACATCTGAGTCTCCAAAGAATCCAAAAATTTCCACTTCATATCCCTCTTTCTGTTTAAGAAATGTCTTTTTCTCTAAGATTATCAATTTACACACAACAGAAACAATTACAAGAACGACAAAACTAGAACTTAAACAAAAGTACCTTAAACAAATAGCTTATGTGCAAGAGAATTAAACAATAGTATAACTAAATAACTAAATTTTATCAATACACAACAATTAAGCAAAGCAAATATTCTAATTAAGCAAAACAACCTTAAATTTCTCTATCAATATGCAAAAAGTAAAGAACACAACCTACAACAATAGATGATAACAACCATAAAACATGAAACAACCAAAACCACCTACCCCAACTTAAGGGATTAGACCAACAGTCTTCTCATATATAATTACTTCCTTCTGAATTGGGGTGAAGAATTCCTATTTGGGCACAAACGGAGGAAATGGTTAGTTTAAAAAACCTAGCTTTTGTATTTTTTGCCCAGTTTCTGGTTTATCCAGCCTCAGTGTTGTCTATCCAGACTATGTATTGTCTGTCCTGTCTCTGTGTTTTCTGTCAAGTCTCTGTGTTGTCTGACCAGTCTCTGTGTTGTCTGAACAGTCTATGTATTATCTCTCCAGTCTCTGTGTGACAAATTTGGGCTAGCCATTTTAAAGTTGATATCCAAGCATATTTTGGAGAAATCAGTAACACAGACAGTTTACAAGAATCAATCACCTGGGCTATTAGTTTTGTGAAGACACTCATGTCTCAGCTGTTAAGAAGCTTTCCCTGGTTACATCTAATTTTTATAAGTTTTGTTGATAACTATATTT
>NC_045030.1:97533848-97538094 GCF_008632895.1 Mastomys coucha
TTTTTCACCAACATTAAGAAAATTTAGAGGTAACAAAACACTATTTAGTCCATCCCTTGGGGTTTTTACTCTCCCTTTTTGTTTAATAAGGATCTGTTTTAAGGTACAATTGGCTCTTCCTACAAGTGCTTGTCCTGTGGGATTGTGTGGTATACCAGAACTATGCTTTATATTATAATATGTAAAAATTGCTCCATCTTATTGGATATATAGGTGGGAGCATAGTCATTTTTAATTTGTGCAGGTAACCCCACAATTACCATTATTTTCAATAAATATGCAATTACAGAAACAGACTTTTCAGAACTTAAAACAATTGCCCATTAAAGCCCTGAGTACATATCAATGATATGGTGTATATACATTCGATTTCAAATTCTGCAAAGGGAAAATATCTATCTTGCCAGAAGTCATTTGTTTTGGTACTCCTAGGGTTATTATCAGCTGGTAACACAATTTTTCTGTATAGATAACATGGAGAACACTTTTTTATCGTTTCTTTAGCCTGTTGTCAAGTGAAGGAAAATTTTTCCTTAAACCTTTCCCATTAACATGATGTCTCTCATGAAATTTAATACCCCTGATCTAATTTCTCCTTTATCCCTTTATGACACTATATTCTATACTCCTTTTCTTACCATAACCCATCCTTCCTTACTCAGTTATTAGATAGATAAACTGTTACTATTTTAAATGAAATATACACATGCAAGGTGTAAAGTCTAACATTGACATATAAGAGAAAATGTGCCAGGTTTGATTTTCTATGTCTATGTTGACTCTCTCAGGATGATTGATTCTAGATCTCTCCAATTACCCGGAGAAAAGTTTAATTCATTTTTCTTTAGAGTTAAATAACATTCCATTATGTAAATTCATCATATTTTCATTATCCATTTATTAGTTGGTAGACATCTTGCTTGAACCTAATTTCTGGCTATTATGTTAG
The DNA here is from genome assembly GCF_008632895.1 of Mastomys coucha. NCBI lineage: Eukaryota > Metazoa > Chordata > Mammalia > Rodentia > Muridae > Mastomys > Mastomys coucha. The sequence continues at coordinate 97,534,798 of NC_045030.1, forward strand.
AGCAGCAATGGAATGCATGTGTAAATATTTCTGTAGTAAGATGTAGATTTGAGAGTATTCATCCACTAAGGGAGTATCTATCACACCTCTCCTCTTAAGGAACAGCAGTCTATGTGGAAAGGGGGTAGGATGATTGTATAAGCCAGAGGCACTGCATAACTTTAAGAAAAATAGTTTTCTGGACACAATAGGGCAGATGCACACAGAGTCTGTGATAACATGCATACACACACAGAGCTGAAGTCAAACAAAATCCTAGGACAAAGGGGGAAGTTGACACAAACTCACATCCACATCCAGGATGCTATTCACAAACAACAGCTACCAGAAAAAGGAAATGATCTCAGGAGCAGTTGTTGCTTAACAAAAATCAGATTTTTGGGTGACTTTTCTTAGTTTTTTCTCTGTTTTTTTTCTTAAGTCATTTTCTTTATTTGCATTTCAAATATTACACCCTTTCCCAGTCCCCAAACACCCTATCCCATCTCCCTTCCCTCTGATTCTAAGAAGGTCGTTCCCCCCCACACCTACTCCTACCTCACCTCACCTCCTTGGCATTCCCTAACACTGGGGTATCAGCCCTCAAAGGACTAAGGGCCTCTCCTCTCATTGATGCCAGATAAGACCGTCCTGTGCAACATGTGCTGCTGGAGCCATGGGCCTTTTTCCATGTGTACTCTTTGGTTGGTGGTTTAGTCCGTGGGAGCTCTGGGGGAACTGGTTAGTTCATATTGTTCTTCCTATGAGGTTCCAAACCCCTTCAGCTCCTTCAGTCCTTTATCTAACTCCTCCAATGTGGTCCCCATGCTCAGTTCAATGGATGGTTGTAAGCATCCACATCTGTATTTGTCAGGTTCTGGCAGAGCTTCTCAGGAAACAGCTATATCAGGCTCCCATCAGCAAGCACTTCTTGGCATCCACAATAGTGTCTGAGTTTGGTGTATATGGGATTAATCTCCAGGTGGGACAGTCTCTGGATAGCCTTTTCTTCAGTTTCTGCTCCACACTTCGTCCCTGTATTTCCTCCTATGAGTATTTTGTTCCCCATTCTAAGAAGAACTGAAGCATTCACACTTTGGTCTTTCTTCTTCTTGACCTTCATATGGTTTGTACATTGTATTGTGGGTATTCTGAGCTTTTGGGCTAATATCCACTTGTCAGTGAGTGCATACCATGTATGTTCTTTTGTGACTGGATTACCTCAATCAGGATGATTTTTTTCTAGTTCCATCCAATTGCCTAAGACTTCATGAATTCATTATTTTTAATAGCTCAGTAGTACTCCATTGTATAAATGTAACACATTTTCCGTATCCATTCCTCTGTTGAAAGACATCTGGGTTGTTTCCAGTTTCTGGCTATTAGAAATAAGGCTGCTATGAACATAGTGGAACATGTGTCCTTGTTAAATGTTGGAACATCTTTTGGGTATATGCCCTGGAGTTGTATAGCTGGGTCCTTGGGTAATATTATGCCCAATTTTCTGAGGAACCACTAAACTGATGGTCCAGGATGGTTGTACCAGCTTTCAATCCCACCAGCAATGAAGGAGTGTTCCTCTTTCTCCACATCCTCTCCAGCATCTGCTGTCACTTGAGTTTTTTACCTAGCCATTCTGACTGGTGTGAGGTAGAATCTCAGTGTTGTTTTGATTTGCATTTCCCTAATGACTAAGGGGGTTGAACATTTCTTTAGCTGCTTCTCAGCCATTCCATATTCCTCAGTTGAGAATTCTTTGTTTAGCTCTGTACCCCATCTTTAATAGGGTTATTTGGTTCTCTGAAGTCTAACTTCTCGAGTCCTTTGTATATATTGAATATTAGCCCTCTATCAGATATAGAATTGGTAAACATCTTTTCCCAATCTGTTGGTTTCCATTTTGTCCTATTGACAGTGTCCTTTTCCTTACAGAAGCTTTGCAGTTTTATGAGGTCCCATTTGTGGATTCTTGATCTTAGAGCAGAAGCTATTGGTGTTCTATTCAGAAAATTTTCCCCTGTGCCTATTTGTTCGAGGCTCTTCCCTACTTTTTCTTCTATTAGTTTCAGTATATCTGGTTTTATGTGGACATTCATGATCCACTTGAACTTGAGCTTTGTACAAGGAGAAAAGAATAGATCAATGTGCATTCTATTACATGCTGGTTGCCAGTTGAACCAGTACCGTTTGTTGAAAATGCTGTCTTTTTTTCCCACTGGATGGTTTTAGCTCCATTGTAAAAGATCACTTGTGATCATAGGTTTGTCAGTTCATTTCTGGGTCTTTAAATCTATTCCATTGATCTACCTGCCTGTTTCTGTACTAATACCATGAAATTTTTATCATTATTTCTCTGTAATACAACTTGAAGTCAGGGATGGTGATTCTCCCAGAAGTTCTTTCTGGGATTTTGGTTATTCCAAAAACATTTGCAAATTACTATTTCTAACTCTATGGAGAATTGAACTTTTGGTTGAAAATTGATTTTATTCAATATTAGAATGGCTACTCCAGCTTGCTTTTTTGTGACCACTTGCAAGAAAAATGTTTTCCAGCCCTTTACTCTAAGGTAGTGTCTGTCTTTGACATTGAGGTACATTTCTTGTATGCAGCAAAATACTGGGTCCTGTTTATGTATGCAGTCTGTTACTATGTCTTTATTAGGGAATTGAATCCATTGATGTTAAGAGATATTAAGGAATAGTGAATTTTGCTTCCTGTTATTTTTGGTGTTATTTTTATGTTTCTGTGGCTATCTTCTTTTGGGTTTGATGAAAGAAGATTACTTTCTTGCTTTTTCTAGGGTGTATTTTCCCTCCTTGTGTTGGTGTTTTCCGTCTGTTATCCTTTGTAGGGCTGAATTTGTGGAAAGATATTGTGTAAATTTTTTGTCATGGAATATCATGGCTTCTACATCTATGGTAACTGAGAGATTTGGTGTATATAGTAGTCTGGCCTGGCATTTTTGTTCTCTTAAAGTCTATATGACATCTGACCTGGATCTTCTGGTTTTTAGTCTCTGGTGAGAAGTCTTGTGTAATTCTGATAGGTCTGCCTTTATGTTACTTGACATTTTTCCCTTACTGATTTTAATATTCTTTCTTTATTTAATGTATTTGGTGTTTTATTATGTGACATGAGGAATTTCTTTTCTGGTCCAGTCTATTTGGAGTTCTGTAGGCTTCTTCTATGTTCATGGGCATCTCTTTCATTAGGTTAGGGAAGTTTTCTTCTGTAATATTGTTGAAGTAATATTTACTGGCCCATTACCTTGGGAGTCTTCACTCTCTTCTATACCTATTATCCTTAGGTTTGGTC
>NC_045030.1:97538579-97543395 GCF_008632895.1 Mastomys coucha
GTTTTTTATGTCCTTCTTAAAGTCCTCTATCATCATCATGAGATGTAATTTTAATTGAGAGTCTTGCTTTTCCAGTGTGTTGTGGTATCCAGGGGTTGCTGTGGCAGGAGGATTGGCTTCTGATGTTGCAAAGTAGTAGCCTTGGTTTCTGTTGCTTAGGTTATTCCACCTTCCTCTTGCCATCTGGTTATCTCTTATGCTATCTGGTCTTGCAGTTTCAGTACCTCCTGTGAGTCTGTGAGCTTAGGATCTGAGGCGTGTCAGAACTACTGGGAGACAATCTCTCTCTGGGTGGAATTTGGATATGGAGATCTGTGATTACAGGTGGAATCTGGAAGGATCCTGTTTCTGGCTGTTCTGCCATTCCTGTGCCCTGTGGGCTCCTGATGAGTACCTTTTTGACCAGTTATTGGAGCAATAGTGGTGGTCTTACCTGTGAACTTAGTAGGGACAGCACTCATGGGAGACCAGCTCTCTCTGGGTGGGATTTGGTATGGAGACCTATGCAGGGTTAACTCTGGGGTTTAGATGGAAATCAAAACAACATTTTTTTTTTTGTTTTTATGAAAGAGAAATAATATGGAAATGTATGGGTAGGATCTGGCAGGGGTTACAAAGATAAAATATATAATAAAGATATTCTGTATGAAATTTTCAAAGAATAAATAAAAGCATTACAAATTAAGAATTTTGTATGTGAGTATACCCATCCCTCTACTTCCTCTAATTCCTTTTGTGTTCATTACTCACTGACAAACTCTTGATATCTTCTCTTTTAAATATTATTGTGACATTCATGTAAACACCCATACCCACACAGAGAAACCCTGATTATTTAGTATTGTTCAGATATGTGAAAAATCAGTCTTCTCCAGGAACATGTCACCGTTATACTACCTAATTCCAATGATTAACACATATACATATTAGTAACATTAAGTGAGCTCAGCAGGTCACTGATAAATAAATAAATAAAATATATAATAGTAATAATTAAAGAATACATCATCATGAATGTGAGGATCATGGAAGCATACATTAGTTAGGGTTATGTACAGAAATTTGTGTATATGTGTGTGTTTGTGTGTGTTTGTTTGTGCATAAACACACATGTGGATGTGTGTCTGCATGCTTATATGTATATATGTGTATATGTATGCATGTGTGTATATGTATGTATGTTTTTTGATGTATTACTGTATTTATTAAAGTAGCTTCCAGGATGTGGTCTGACTCTTCCAACAATGCTGTCTCTTGAATTCCTGATGAAAAGTCCAAGAATCCAATAGTTGTTTGGTATAAAATGAATAAATCAGCTAGTTTTCAATATACAGTATATACCTGAATCATGAACAAGTAGGATCTAACACCAATGAAAAAATGAACTTGACAGTGAGAGCATGGGCAAACATACAAAAAGCAAAGACTTTTTTCCTTCCACGTCCTTTAAGTGAGCTGCCACCAGAAGATACAGCCCAGATTTAAGGTCTTCCCACTTCAACTGGTCCAATCAAAATCCCTTACAAGTGTATCCAAAGGTTTCAGTATTGCTCTAGATGTAGTCAGGTTGACAACCAAGAATGGCTATCACAGAGGGAAATTGTAGGAATTAAAAGCAAGATAATGAAGAAGTTCATGTCTTAAAATATTACATTTGTGAAAATAAAACAAATTTTAAAAATCAAAAATTTTCTTATTAAGTATTTAAAAAATAATTTTAAATGCTTTGGTATTTGCCAAATATGTATGTGTACCATGTAAAATTCTGGTAGCCATTGAATTCACTGGAACTGAAGATACACATGAAAATGAGCCAACATGCAGGTGCCAAGAACTAAACACAGGTCATCTGCAAAACCAAAAACTGTCCTCAATCACTGAGCCATCTGCCCATCCCCTGCTTTACTGTATATTTCTAAGTCTTTATAACTGGGATCTCTGGACATTCATCATTCCACTGGCTACCTTTTCTAATAGATCTAACCCTTGTCAAACTCTATTATTTCACTTACTATCCTCATCTTAATCTAAAATTGTATGGATTTTCATATCTTTTAGAATTTATAAGAAATTAAATTCAATGTTTTGCTAAGGAAATTGTTAAGCAAAATGCTAAATGTCTAGTATAGGCCCTCCTGACTACTTATAATGAGATGCAAAATGGTAAATATTAATTGGACAAGCTGTTATTTTATGACATGAACCAGAACAAAAAGATGTGGAAATTTTTAGCCTATCTGTATCAGAGAAGGAAAGAAAGTTTGTTTAAAATAGAACAGTAAAAATACAGCTAAAAATCATTTAATAAGGAGAGCACTATGGACTTCTGCAGGTATGAATCATGAATTTAATTGGGCAACTCATGAATAGAGGTAGGGTTATACCATCAAAACTTCCAACTGGGAGAAGAGGAACAGGAAACAAAAAAGTCGCAAAATGACATAAGTGTGTTGTGTGTTTTAGATTCTATAATATTATAGAATACCATTATTTGCCTAAGAATATGCCATCGTAAAAGAGTGATCCAAAATGAATCAGTGATTAGATTGTTTGCTTTTTCTGACTTGGCCCCAGAGGCAAGTTTGGTTTCTCTTGTGTTACAGTATGTTGATAGGCCACAGCAAATTATTTCAAGGAAAGGACTTCTGAATATATTCAAGGTATTGAAGCTTCTGAGGAGGGAGGTGAGGATAATGCTATCAGGCATGTGGGTCTTGGCAAAGTAATACTGGGACAAAGATGACCATTCCTAAGCCATTATAATCTCGTAAATTGCTTCAGTCTTGTCCAAATAAACATGGACCTCTTATAGGAACAGGAGGTAATTTGTCCTTTAAACTTACTCCAACTTTCAACTGACTAGAATCTCTACCAAATAAAGAATTTGAGGAAAATCATGTATAACATCCTCTTTATCCAAAGGTTATTATATCTATATTCACCCTGACCACCAGTGATGAGCATATAAGATTCTGCATGAGTCCATGCCTGCCCGCATCACATGTGCATGAGTGTGAGTGTGAATGTGCGTGTGTGTTGAAAATACTTTTACTTGGCAGCTGGTAAGGTAATGCTATTTGAATTTTACTACCAAGCAATGTCTTTCACAACAAAGAGACAGCAAACACAGGCACTTTCTATTCAAGCTATTTTCTGAATCTCTCCTAGGTATCTACAAGATTTAGAATCTATTCTAGTTACTAAACCTAGATGAAAGCTTTATTTGTCAACATGCAACAATCAACTGGAGATGAGAAAAGAAATACATCTTTCAACAAGTGTCTTACATATTCTATACATAGTGATGGTGAGAGAAAATGATGCTAAAACCTCTCTGCCACTACCCAGTATGATCTTTAACAGTACACTGATATAGAAAATGGAGTCAATTGAAAACATGGAAGGGGGCAAGGTTACCAGGCCTCAACCCCAGAAAAAGACTACAGGCAATTGAAGAATGTTGAAAGAGGGAGAAGTAGTCTTCCTCAGAAAAGAGCACACTTTCTAGTTATCCAGTACCAAGTGGTCAGTCTGAAAAAATACACATACACACACATGCACACAAAGAGAGAGAGAGAGAGAGAGAGAGAGAGAGAGAGAGACAGAGAGAGAGAGAGAGAGACAGAGAGACAGAGAGACAGAGAGACAGAGAGAGAGAGACAGAGAGAGAGAGACAGAGAGAGAGAGAGAGAGAGACAGACTAATTATACATTCAGAGCAGGCTGTACTTAAACAGTAAGGAACATACACACACACAAACAAACACACAATTTGAGTAAAAGGGGCCTCAAATTTAAAAACGAACCCTCTTGTACATGAGAGGGTTTGAAAGGAAGAAGAGGAAGGAGAAAAAGATGCAGTTGTATTATAATCTCTTGTTCCCTCTCTCTATATATGCATACACAATACATATATAAAGAAATGTATGTAATTCATTATATATTGTATATATGTTATATTATATGCATATATTATGTATGTATGTACACATATATATATAGTAACATAAAGTAAGTAATCATATGTTAAAAGATAATATCAGCTTTGTCACTATTTATTTCTAATATCTACTTTTAAGTTTCTGGGTATACCTCTTCTTACCTGACCTGGAATGTCACCCTGACCATACAATGCTTTATGTTTTCTTGATCTACAATTAGGTCCAACACCACAATTCATTATTCAAATAAGTAAACATGTAGTTTCATAGCCAAACTACAAAATACAAGAAGGGATTGACTTCAGTCTTCAAAGTCATAGATTCTTGTTAATGCTTACCATGGGACTATTTAAGATTGTTTTAATGAGATATACTTTTTGTTTTTTGTTTTTGTCCTCAGCCAGTTTTCAGTGTTGTAAAATTAATACTATTGACTTTTTTCCAGGTTGATATGTGTCTTTTCTCAATGGAATTGTCTTGACACACTACTTCTACTTTCACTGTCGATTTTGAACTGTTTTAAAAGATAAACTCAACTGGGATCTCTCATTTGTTACATTTATGTTCACAGGGCAGCTATATGATGACCACTTCTTTGCCAACGGAGAGATTTTTCAGGGGGACTTTACAGTTGGTCCTAGAAAAGTAGACATTATATCAGCCAATTTGAGAGCAGCATAAGATGTTCTAAAGGAATGTTCCATTATTATTCTAGCATAGTTCATATACTTAGCAAGCTGAAAGTTATTTTTTAATTTATTTACATATTTTTCTATACTATTCTAAGCTAGAGTGCTCATAGAGAAAGAAGTTAGATATTCACTATACCAGTAAAATGGGTTAAATCTTGTCTTAGTCAGGGTTTCTATTCCTGTA
>NC_045030.1:97543405-97558811 GCF_008632895.1 Mastomys coucha
TCAAGTTGACACACAAAACTAGCCAGTACAAATCTGAATGTAGTACTCTTACAATAGTGCTATTTCTATGAGAATTACCAAGAACAGGAAAACTCACTTTTTAACACTATGTATTATAATTCTTGTTAGCATTTTTTCTAAGCTCCGCCCCTCACAGTTACCTGGCAACAGTAATTTATGCCTGACTCACTATAAAAAGGCCTACTTATCCCCTCTGCTCTCTCTTGCCTTCTTGCTCCCTTCCCCCTCTCTCCCCATTGCCCACATCATCTCTCTCTTTGTGCTCATGGTTGGACTCTACTCCTCTACTTCTCTTTCTCTCATTCTCTCTCTCTCTCTCTCTCTCTCTCTCTCTCTCCCTCTCTCTCTCTTTCTCTCTCTCTGTCTCTGTCTCTGTCTCTCTCTCTCTCTCTCTCTCTCTCTCTCTCTCTGCCTTTCTCTGTCTCTGCTACCCTCTCAATTCCCCTCTCCATGCCCTAAATAAACTCTATCTTATTCTATAGGGAAATGATGCCTCAGCATGGGCCATTGGAGGCACCTCTTTCCCCAACACTTGACTACACTTCCACCAAACATATTGCTTCTCTCTTTACTTTTATAAAACATAATATTCATACTTGTTTTGTTATTATTAACATCTGCTAACTTCTTCAACGCCTGTCCACATTAGACTATACTTTCCATTATATTGAAGACTGTTATCAATGTAATAATAATTCCTAAAAATAACTTTTGTTAAATGATTTCCAGTTATTAATGTTGCCAGGCTGTATAACCATCTCAGCATGGCTTACAACTCACCTGTTTTTTGAAACTATCCCAGTAGCAAACACAGAGGGCATAATGGTTATCACCAATTGTTAAATAGAGTATCTGTTAAAGCAGCTTTATGTATCTGTGAAGTATTTTATAATTAAATTATTTAAAAATATGTCACAACGAGAGAAGCTATATGTCTTGATTTGGGGTTCTGTTCAGTTTGTAAACATTCAGGAAGATTTACAATTTATAAATTGTCCTTTTGTGAACATATTCATTGCTTCATGACACAGCTCATTCAAATATTCTGTGGTCAGTAAAAATAATAAATTAGTACTATAGTACTGGTCTACTACTTTGTACAAGAAAGAATCAAATATGCAACCAGAACTTGGCAGGTCCAGCCATGTGATTCTGGCTGTAAGAGTCTTGAAGGATTCAGGAGTAAAAGGGTTCTGGAATATTTCTCTAATGGTAAGGAAAGTCACTGAGACCTGCCAAGTGGCTTGAAAGTCCCTGCATGAAGGCCCAGAGAGACCATTGTGTGAAGCCTGAATTACACTGGAGATCTCATGATGCTGGAGATACTATAGCCATGAAGTGTCTGCTGAGGATCGCTGAAAACATAAAATAGAACCAGTTCAAAGGAGAGAAGAGTGTCATAATCAATCTAGGTGGAAGATGTGACAGATCAAAGAGTTATATAAAGACTGGTAGTTACGGAATTTGGAGTTTACCTTGCTGGGTTTTGATCTTGCTTTGGTCCAGCATTTTCTTTTCCTCTTGGAATGGTAATATATATTCTGTGTCACACTGTATGCTACAAGTATGTAATTTGCTTTTTACAAGGAGTTACATTAAGAGATTGTCATCCCAGAAGAGACTTTGGATTTTTAAACTGTTTTGAGACTGGGAAGGACTATGGAACTTTTAAAGTTGGGTGTACTTTTCATTATGATATGACTACAAGTCTATGGAAGCAAGAGAGTGAAATGTGAATTAAAACAACCCTCATATGCTCATATATTTGAAAGTTTGGTTCCTGTTGGTAGTTTTGGGAAGGATTAAAAGATGTGCCCTTATTGGATGACCTGTATCACTGGGGGGTAGACTTTGAGATTTCAAAAGATCACACTAGGCCCAGTTTCTCTGTCACCTTTGTGGTTGTAGATCAGATGTAAACTCTTAGTTGCCTTGTTTCTAAACATGATAGTTAGGGACTTAACTTTCTAAAATTGTAAACAAGCTCCCAATTAAATACTTTATTTTATAACCTGTTTGTTCGTGATTATGGGTGTTTCTTCACAGCAATAGAAAAGTAATTATGGCAAAATCAGCCCTAAATGCTGTTTCCTTGGTTTCGTCTACCATCTCTAGCTCTTACAATCATTATATTTTCTCTTCAACATAGATACCAGAGACATTGAGTGCTCCAAATTCTTCCATCCTCTGTTCATTGTCCATATTATGTGAGTCTCTGTTAATTACCATCTACTGCAAAAACTAGCTCCTTTGATGTAGGTTGAGTGAGGACTGATCTACAGGCATATGCAATCAACATTAGGGGTCATTTTATTGCTTTGTTCCTTAGCAGATTAAAAGTATAAGTTTTTCCCTAGGTCTATGTCCTATTTAGTCTCAAGTTCTTGTTAATTTTAGCAATGTCAGGCATAGGTTCAATCCCATGGAATGGGCCTTAAATCCAATAAAAATTTGTTTGGTTTCTAAACAACCCAATCAAAAAATGGGGTATAGAACTAAAGTGAGAATTCACAACAGAGGAATTTGAATGGCTAAGAAGCACCTGAAGAAATGTTCAAAATCCTTAGTGATCAGAGAAATGCAAATCAAAACAACCCTGAGATCCCTCCTCACACCAGTCAGAATGGCTAAGATCAAAAACTCAGGTGATAGCAGATGCTGGAGAGGATGTGGAGAAAGAGGACACTCCTTCATTGCTGGCGGGACTTCAAGCTGGTACAACCCCTCTGGAAATTAGTCTGGAGGTTCCTCAGAAATTGGAAATAGATCTACCTGAAGACCCAGCAATATCACTCTTGGGAATATATCCAAAAGATGCCTCACCATACCACAGGAGCACATGCTCCATTATGTTCATAGCTGCCTTATTTGTGATAGCCAGAAGCTGGAAACAACCCTGATGTCCTACAACAGAATAATGAATACAAAAAATGTGGTTCATTTACACAATGGAATACTACTTAGCTATGAAAAAGAGGGCATGCTGAGTTTTACAGGCAAATGGATGGAACTAGAAAGTATCATCCTGAGTGAAGTAACTCAGACCCAAAAAGACATGCATGGTATGTACTCTTCTCACTAATAAATGGCTATTAGCCTCCAAAAAGTACAGAACACACAAGATCCAATCCACAGAACTCATAAAAATCAACAAGCTAAAGGGCCCAAGTGAGGATTCCTCAGTCCCACTTGGGAGGGAGAAGAAAGCAACCACAAGGGGTGAGAGAGGGACCTGGGAGGGAAAGGGGATAGGGTGGGAAGGAGAAGGAACATGATCTGGTATTGGGTGGGGAAAAATGACTGAAGTTCTGAGGGCCATCATAAAGAATGGAAGTAGGCAACCTTGGGAGGTAGGAGGTAGGGGGGACCCTCCAGAATATACCAGAGATCTGGGAGGTGAGAGACTCTCAGGACTCAAAGAGAGGGACCTTAGATGAAATGCCCTACAGTGGGGAGAAGGAACTTGTAGAGCCCACCTCCAGCAGAAAGACAGGGCATTGAGTGAGGGAAGGATTTGCTATCCCACAGTCAAAACTCTGACCCATAATTGTTCCTGTCTGAAAGAACTGCAGGGACAAAAATGGAGAAGAGCCTGAGGAAAAGAAGGTCCAGCAACAGGAGGTCCCAAGGCCTGACACTATTATTGAGGCTATGGAGCACTCACAAAAGGGACCTATCATGACTACCCTCTGAAAGACCCAACAAGCAGCTGAAAGAGTCAGATGCAGATATTTGCACCCAATCAATGGACAGAAGCAGCTGACCCCTGTTGTTGAATTAGGGAAAAAGTGTAAGAACCTGAGGAGGAGGACGACCCTGTAGGAGGACCAGCAGTCTTAATTAGCCTAGACCCCCGAGATTTCTCAAACACTGGATCACCAAACAGGCAGCATACACCAGCTGATATGAGGTCCCCGACACACATACAGTAGAGGACTGCTGGGTCTGGGTTCAGTCAGACATGATGTACCTAACCCTCAAGAGGCTGGAGGCCCCAGCGAGTTTAGAGTTTAGGTGGGGTGGGGGGTGGGGACATCCACGTGGAGACAGGGGGTGGGGAGGAGGTATGGGATGTGGAACAGTTGGAGGGTAGACCAGGAGGTAAAAAAAAAATTCTAGAGTATAAAAACTAAGGAGTAAATAAATAAATAAATAAAATAAACCTACTTTGTTTCCAAATGTGTGCGCATATTAACATTATGTTAACATATATATGCATGCTTTGGTATATAAATGAAGGGAACTTTATAAAAAATAATTATATACTGATATCTTCATTTGGGCACTGTAAGAACATGAAAAAATAAATATATAAATAAAGGTTTAAAAAAATTTGTTTGGTTTCTTCCATAACATTTGTGCTGCTATTCTATTTGTTTATTTTGAAGATAGGTTGCTGCTTTAGGTTGCAGGGTTTGGAGCTGTGTGATATTGATGAATGCCTTTCTCCTCCACTAGAATGCAGAGTACCTTCCAGCAACATGAATGTTAGTCAATTGGAGTGAAGCTTCTAGTTGGGCACCAGCTTGACTTTTCCATGTTTATTGACATAAGTAAGGCTCTTTAAAAAAAAGAAATCAGTAATACAATGTTATTTATGATCATTGTTGCTCTATTCATGATAGCCAAAAACTGGAAACAGCAAAGATATCTATCAACTGATAAATGGATAATGAAATGTGGTACATTTGCACGGTGGAATGTTATTCACCTATTAAGAAAAATGTGGGTGTGAGATTTTTAAGATTTCAATGTGTATGTTATAATTCACAGAACCACAGAGCTTTAGGTACTTAATAATGGTCCAGGAAAGAAAAGAGCATCTCTCCAGGTAAGGGAATAGAACGTAGTGTTAATAGAGAGACAAGTGAGAAACTAGAATAGGTGAAAGGAATAGGAAAGAAGGGCTAGAAAGGGAATATGAGAGGGACAACTAACACCAAAGGTCTTCTGAAAAGTCAAGTGGAAACCTCCTACTGGAGAAGCTTCCTAAATATATATACAACACAAAGAGAATCTAAATGGAGTCACCATATAATGGAAAATATCATGAACAAACTAGACATGCCACTAAGTAAAACAACCCAGTGCCAGGAATTGAACAGTTGGCCAAAGGGTGTACTATGGAACTCCATTTGCTCCCACCAAGTGTAACAGGATACTGCTAATAGTATTCATTACTCACTGGCCACATTACTTTGCCAGAATTCCAGGTTTACAACTTCTATTAAATAACTTCACTTGGAGTTTGATAGACATCTCAACATAAAATGGTTAAAATGTGATACTTGAATCTGTTCCCTAATGTCTTTTTTCACTTAGTATTTCAAAGCTTAGAAAAAGGTATCACTATTCCTACAGTTGCTCAAAATTTTAGAGTGAAAAATCTTTTCTTGATTACAGTCAATTCAACATGTAGTCACCACATTTTCTTCAAACTATAGCCAAAATTAACTACAACGAACTCAAAGTGTTGTCAATATTCTGTAGTAATTATCCTGAATAACAAGTTAGACAAATACAGAACATTGAAATTACACATTTAATTGTTTTATCATTTTAGTGACCAAAAGTTCAAATCAAAATTTCATAGAGGTGAAATTAAGGTGGAAACTAGGCTATATATACATCCTATTGAGTGTATAGGGAACAAATGGTTTTTACATTTAGCCAGCATTCATAATGAATTCTTTGCATATCTTGGCTTTCCATGTTCTATATACAAAACCATATCCAATGAGTATATACTTTCTTCATCTAAAAAGATACTAATGATACCATTGAAAGGGAACCCTAGGATAATTTCTACATTTCAAAATCCTTAAATGAGCAACATGCATATACTATCTTTTGAAATATTCACAAGTTTCATATATTAGAATCAATATATTTGGGGAATTTCAAGCCAGTTCAATAGCTTAATACATTTTAAGGAGTCAGAGGCATTCATCAGTGATATAGTACTTGCATAGCATTTATGAATTCTCAAGATCAATTCCTGGCACTACAAAACACATATTTTATACAAGTGTAGCATATATATTGTCAACTTATCTGTTAAAAAGCTTCCAAGAATGCCCAATGGATAAAATTTTTTTTTTAAATCTGTCATTAGGACAACTGAACTTTCTGCCATAATACACATAAGCTCCACCCAAGATGTATTAAATATTTGTCTGGAAATAAACCATATCTAAACCATTTGTTTACTCCAAACTGAGTACCTGAGAAAACACCATTACTGGAGTCTGGAGAGATGGTTCAGAAGTTAAGTGCATTTATCTATTCTTCCATAGGACCTAAGTTAAATTCCAAGAAGCCATATTGGGCAACAACAACCTGACTCCAATTCCAGGTGATCCAATGTCCTCTTCCAGATTGTATGGGTACCTGCATATATGAAATATACCCATATATAATATACACATATACAATAAAGTAAAATAAATATTAATAAACATAGTGGCTGCCTACAAAATCCTTATGCTATATCCCCTCCCATTTTTAGTTATAAGAAACCTCCTTTGTTAAGCAAATCACTCATTTATCCATTCCCTAAAAATTTACTAAGCACATATTTTATGTTAGATACCAAAGAAATCTAAGGCCTATGAGTGATTAAATTGTTGTTTTATGTCTTGTGGGACTGGATCTTTACATTAATGAAACATAAGAATATGAATGTGAATAAATCCCCACTTAAAGTTAATACCTAGAATATTACTAATGCCCTTGCACCCAATAATTTGCTTTTGCACCCTATACTTGGGTTGTGATTGTGATAAAAAGAGAACTGCTTTATAAAATTGGATTTGAATTAAAATCTAGAATGTCTTTATAACAGCTATGTATCTAATACAAATAACTTCCACTTTTGTTACTGAATTTCTTCAACTCTAATGAAACTTAAATAGGGGATTCAAAGCAGAAACTATAAACACCGATTGCTGGATCACTCTCTGGCTCATACTTGACTAGCTTTCTTATATAGCCCAAGACTATCTATCTGTCTAGGAATGAAGCCATGTATAGTAGGCTAGACACTCTGAACTCAGTCAACAATCAAGGCAATCCTTTACAGACATGCCAAAAGACAATCTCATGTATTTAATCCTTCAGTTAAGATGCTCTTCTCAGAAGATTTTAGGATATACCAAGATGACAGTTAAATGTAACAAGGACATTCTAGTACTTGTTAACCTAAAGCACAACACTTGAAACTGTAAACTTTATGTTTTTTATCCCCATATTAATATCATTATATAAAACATAGAACAGCTTTTAAATTCTTACAGTCATTAAAACATTGACACCTTTAAAAATATCAAGTTTTTTAAAATCTAAAATCTCTTAGCTATGATTTCCAATAAAAATTTCAAAAATCCCTTACTCTCTTATAAAATTTAGGAACTAGGGGATAAAGAATAACACTTGAGCAAAATCAAAAATCCTGTAACTCAGTGTCTGGCATCTAAGATTCACTTGTCTAGAGGGCTCCAAAGGGTTTAGGCAGTTCTATATATCCTGCTCTTCTATTCACAACCTGTACAGTTGTCTCCTATGCTTGAGTAAGCTCCATTTTACATCTGCAGCAGACCTTGGTGAATATTCCATCATACTGACATCTTCAATATCATGGTGTCTGGTGGAACTGAAACTGTATCTTCACCAAAAGCCTTTCCTGACTTCAGTTCAGGGACTCTAACACTGCTACATAGTACCAAGTCCCATCTCCCCCACATGACATCCACAGTTTGTCATCTTTCATGCCATTAAAAGCAGACACATGTAGGTAACAGTTTCATATGCTAAGTTCATCTGCCTACTTAAGATGCCCCTTTGGTACTCCTGACCCTCAGCTTTTGTTTGTTGACTTTGAGGAAACCCTTTTCATAAGAATTCACCTCAATGATGCTGAGCTCTTAATAAACATGGCTGATCATTCAGACCAAATTGATCAGCATCATGTCCTAAAAATCCAAAGATTTCACCTTAGTGGTACTGATCTCTTGCTAACCACAGCTGATTCTTTAGCATCAGCTGACCAGCAAGCAGCATACATTTATTTTGTTTTGTTTTGAAATAGATTCTTCTTGCTTACATTACTTCCTGACAACAGTTTCTCCTCCCACCATTTTTCCTAGCTTCCCCTCATCTCACCTTTCCCCCAGATCTAGTGCTCTTGGTTTAACTTCATAAAGGAATGGGCCTCCAAAAGACACTGCCAAACAGGACAAAACAAGATACGATAAAACAAGGCAACAGCTCTCATATTGAGGCTGGACAAGTCAACTCAATAGCAGGAAAAGAATCTCAAGGGCAGGTAAAAGAATCCGAGATATACCCGCTCCCACTGTTAGGAGTCTCACAAAAATGCCAAACTAACAACCATTGAATAAAAGCAGAAGAGCTGGTGTAGACACTTGCAGGCCCAATGCTTGCCATTTCAATTTCTGTGAGCCCATATGCACCCTGTTTAATTGATTCATTTGATCCTCCTTTATTGGTGCCCTCCATCACCCTTAACTCCTAGAATCTTTCCTCCCCCTCTTTTACAGGATTAGCCAAGCTTCCAGAGAAAGGACCCCACAGAGATCTCAAATTTGGACTCATTCACTGTGTAATATCTGCCTAAGGGTCTGCAACATCTCCCATTTTCTAGCCAAAGAAGCCTCTCAAATGACAATCAATACATGAGGATAGCAGAATATCACTTTATTGTTTTTTTTTTTCTTTTTGATCAGTCATGTTTAGTTCTGTTCTAAGTTTCTAGACTATCCAGTCTCTGGTTCTTGGTTCCTGGGCTCCCTCACATGGGCGTCAACTTAAATAAAACATTGGTTGGTGACTTCCACAAGTTCTGCACCATGTTTGCCCCCAGCACATCTTACATGCAGGCTAAATTGTAGGTTAAGAGTTCTGTGGCTGAGTTGATGTCCAGATTTCTCTTTAGGTAGCCTGCAGAGTAATGTCTTAAACCAAAGGGACTAAACCACAGGGGTGAAGGATCCATGTAGTTTTTGGCAATTAATGATATATAGTATTTGGCTCTAATAGCCAGTTTCTGGCTCTTATGAATAAAGGTTCTATAGAAGAACATACTTGGACAAATGTACTAGGATTGAGCATCCTTCAGGTATATGCCAAAGAGTACTATAGCTGTGTCTTGATGTAGTTCAATTCCCAATTTTCAGAGGAAGTACCATATTAGTTTTTCTAGTGGCTGTACAAGTTTGCTATCCCACCAGCAATGAAGGAGTGTGTCCTTTGATCCACATCCTTGTCAATAAGAGCTGTCACTTGTGTTATTGATTTTAGCTATTCTGACAGGTTAGCATCTCAAATTAGTTTTGATTTGCATTTCTTTGATGGATAAGGATTTAAACATTTCTTTAAGTGTTTTTCAGACATTTGAGATTCCTCTTTCTAGAGCTGTACCCCATTTTAAAATTGGATTATTTGGGGCTTTGAGCACTAATTTCTAGAGTTCTTTATATATTTTGAGTATTAAAACTCTATATGGATTTGGTAAAAACTTTTCTCATTCTGTAGACTGCCTGTTTGTATGACACTGTCCTTTGCCTTACAGAAGTTTTTTTCATTTTCATGAGGTCCTGTTTATTAATTGTTGATTTTAGTGCCTGAGTTTTCAATGTTCCCTTCAGAGAATTTATCTCCTGTGCCAATGCATTCAAGACTGTTCCCCACTTTCTCTTCTGTCAGGTTCAGTATGTCTGGTTTTATGTTGAAGTTTTTGAACCACTTGGACTTGATATTTCTGCGGGGTTATAAATATGGAACTATTTGCATTCTTCTACATGAAGAATCCAGTTTGACCAGAACCACTTGTTGAAGATGCTGTCGTTTTTACAGTGCGTATTCCAGATTTCTTTATCAAAAATCAGGTGACCATAAATGTGTGAATGAATTTATGTCTTGGTCTTTAATATAAATCATACTGATTCATGTGTTGGGTTTTATGGCAATACCATGCAGTTTTAATTACTATAGCTATGTATTACAGCTTGAAACTGAGGATGATGATACCTCCAGAAGTTCTTTTATTGTTCAGAATTTTTTCAAAACAAACCTTTTTAAATATGAAATTAAGAATTGACTTTTAAAGATCTGTAAAGAGTTGTATTGGAATTTTGATGGATATTTTGTTGAATCTCTAGACTGATTTTTGTAGGATGGCTATTTTAATTACCCATTTTCTTTCCAGGACTTTTATCAGGAAGGGGTGTTTGATTTTGTAAAGGTTTTTATTTGTTTGCTTGTTTTGCTTGTTTTGTTTGTTTGTTTTTTGTATCTAATGAGATGATCGTGTGCTTACTAGCTGCTGACTTCTGGGCTTGTCTTTGTTGGTTTCAGGTGTTTTGTTTCCTGGTCTCTGTTGCCTATCAGAATTTTTCACAGACTATGTTTGTTGTGTGTTGTCTATTTTTGGCTGGTATTCAAGGAAAATACTTGTTGGTGTTGGGGCTGGAGTGAGGGGAAACCAGTGCTTGATGGTATGGGGCAGTGTAGGGGGAACCCTGAGAATTGGATCTGTGGGTAAAGAGAAAGCGGGGGGGGGGGAAGGTCTGTGGTTCAGCAGGTGGTGTCTCTGAGAATTGGAGGCTGGGACACAGCATTGAGGCAGAGAGTGAAGGGGGCAGACTGAAGCATTCAGGAGGCATGGAGAGGGGAAGGGGAAGCTGCAGCTGATGTTCTGTGCATGCACAGATTGTTAACCTCAAATATTACAAAAATGTTCCTAAAAGAGTCTTTGCTGCCATCTGAAGCTTCATAATGCAGGCCTCTGCAGTCCCAGTTGTTTTCAGCATTATCTTGTAATCACATACAATAACAGCTCATTAAGCGCTGAACGCTCAATGACTTTTACAGCTCAAGGCTCCAAAATACTTTCTAATTCTCCAAACAACCCAATGGAATAAAGGCCACATGATCAGGTTCATCACAGAAACACACAGGTTTTCTGGTATCAATTTCTGTTCCAGTTAGATTTCTCTTGTTTTGATAAAACATTCTTACCAAACACAACTTGGAGGAGGAAAATATTTATTCGATCTTACATTTTCCTAGGTCACAGACTGAGACTGAGGAAAGACACAACATTAATTTAAGGAGGAATTTGAAGCAAAAACAATGAAGGATCCATGCTTGCTCATTCACTTTCTCGTTTATTCTATTCACACTTAGCTAGCTCTCTTATACAGTCCAGAATCACCTGCCTAGATGATAGTGCCACTCACAGTGAGCTGGGCCATCTTATATCAATTAGCAATAAATATAATCTTATCACAGATCAGTTTTATCTAGGTATTTCTTCAATTGAGGTTTTTCATCTCATTACTCTAGAATATGTCAAGTTGACATTCAAAACTAACTACGACAATGATTTAAATCATATTCATAGCCCAAGTATATTCATAGCCTAATTCATGAAAACAATGAGAGTTATTGATAGTTGTAGTTAGGACACAAAATACAAGTCTGTTCAGAGCTAGTTAACAGTTCCATTTTAGAGAAGATTTTTGATTTCTAATACCAGAGAGTTGGTCTTATGCTGGCAAATAATTTCCCCAAAGATGACTTTTTTTCATCAGACAATGGGTAGACACTGAAAATTTTTGAGGATGGGTTAGGTATCATAGTCAAAGTATCACTTTAGATATCACATATCCTGACTCCAACACTGATGTTAAACTAGTGGTAAATAATTATATATGATATCAGAAGTGATATTGTTCAGGTGAGATAATAAAATCCTTTTCTAAAGCAGTAGAAGTAGTACATATTTAGGGATTGGGTTTGTCTGTCTGTCTGTCTGTTTCTTTTTAAGGAACTTGCAAAGAAACAGCTATAATACCTCAATAAATGAATGGATGTATATAAAAATTTCTGTTCATAATGAAAATCACCAAGTATGATTCTGGTTATTGAAAAATATGGCAATAACATCCATGTGGTAGTTAATATTGATTGTCAACTAGATAGTATCTAGAACTCTATGAGAAGACTCTCTGAGCACACGTGTACACAATCCATTTCATCTCTTGCCATGCCTGTAAATGATCTTGATTCTATCAAGTAAATTGGGAATAACCACCCTGAATGTAGGGGTAACTTCGATAGTTTCAGATAGAAAATCGAAGGGACAAGCTTTCATTTCTTTTTGCCTGCTTACTTCATGTCTTGTGAGTTCATCTATCCTATCACTGCCAATAGAATTAAGAACTTAACTTTTTTTTTTTTTGATCTTCTAATATCAACTAAAGACTAGAGTCTTTCAACAAATATTTCAGGTCTTCAGCATCAGTTTGGCACTACTGATGTATATAGCCCAGGTAGAGGTAATAGTTACCAGGTTCTAAGCTTCCTTAGAATGAAAGCAGTCATTGTTGTACTATCCAGTTTGAAAAAAATAAGCCAGTTCAATCAATTCCCTTTTATCAAATCTTTTTCTCTAGAGAATATTATCTAATCTAGAAATAAAAAATATTCTAGGGCAGTATATTTTGAATGGAAAAGAAGATTGTAAATTAATTTGAGTTTTGATTATATTATTTTTGAAGGACTAATGAGGTACTTGCATGGAATTCTTTTGTATGTGAAAGGAAAAATTAAAGCTTTAGACCTGTGCTGACTAGGAAGAAAAGTCATGGGCCTAAGAATCCATCACAAGCTGGCCCACATAGGCCTGGGAAGGAGCAAGCAAGTTGTTAGATATCATAAGAGCTGGCAGGTCAAGAAGACATAAAACTATAAACATAGAAGAAAACATGTCTAGGCAAACGAGGACATGTCCAAGGCCCAGGCCTGCAAAGACGTGCCTGGCGGACACTAAGTAATGGACCATCTGGTCTTCTCAGATATGGTTTAAGGTCAGATGCTTTGTTGACTCAGATTAACACCAACCTTAGGAATTTTCCACTCTGTTCTTCACGTAATAGTTAATATTTGAACTAGCCAATCATGTATGACCACACTGAACCCTTTGTTCCCTCAGACCTTTTCCCTATATAAACCCCTAACTTTCAAGCCTCTTGGTCAGCTCCACTATCTCCTACATGAGATAGGTGTGGTGCTGAATCAGGGCACCCTGAAATTAAAAATATACCTCTTGTAATTACATCAAGACGGTCTCTCGTGATTCCTTGGGTACACGTCCTCCCGAGATTTGAGGGGGGGTCTCCCCCGGGGGTCTTTCATGTGGTGCATTGGCCGGGAAACACGTGACACCCAGGAATCCCGAAGACCCCTTGGAGGTATGTTTGTATGAGTGTGGTGTGTGTCTGAGGTGTGCGGCGCTGCTGTGCTGTGTTTGTGGTTTTGTGGTTTGTGTTTTGTGTTTTTGGTTTCGGTTTGTGGACCCAGCAGCTGTACGGACAAGCTGCAAGGAGAAGTCCTAGATGTTGATCCCAGGCAAAGGGAAGTCCTGGATGTTGATCCCAGGCAAAGGGAAGTCCTGGATGTTGATCGCAGGGCAAGAAGGAGTCAGGAGGATTTGACTGTTGGTTTTCTGAAGGAGGGAGATGGAGTTCTCCTCCCGAGGAAGAAGTGGAAACGAGATCCTACTCTGTCAGAGGTGGCGTTCGGCTGGTTATTTAAGACCAGGCTTGGATGAAAGTTTCTAGATATACTAGTTTCTTTTGTTTGTGCAGTGTTTTTGCTTTTATTTCTCTTGATTTTTGTCATGGGGCAGCCGTGGCAGCCACGGGCTGAGTGACTCTGTGATTTGGCTGTGATTATCTGTGTATCTAATGTTTGTTACTGGGCCCAGTTGTCTATCTCTGTGTAAAAGTTGTCTTCCTCTGTGTTCATGGACTTGGCAAGGTCAAAACTGTTTATGTGATAATTGTTTTTCTCTGTGTTTCTTGGTATCTTGTTCTACACAATTTGTCTGTTGAAGTTAAAAGAAAAATGGCAGGCTCTGTGAGCCTCAGAGTGGCAGTCCTTTCAGACCATCCGTGGGCTGTTGTCTGGGAGAATTTGGTCCGTTGCCCCCTTTGTGGGTTCATCCTTTTGCTTCATTTTCAGATTCAAGCCCTAGTACTACTGCTCTTAGTAGCGGGAGGGGCACCTGCCTGTGGCTCAGCTGGTGCGGGGGCTCCTCAAGGTCAGGTACGGCTGGAGAGTGGGACCCAGCAGCTGGGACACAGAGTAAATGGGCAGGGACTCCTGAACAACCAAGTAGGTTTTTGCAAAATAAATTAATTGGGTAAAATATTGTCTTGATTATCTGGCTCAGAAATTATTGAATTGGTATCTTGTAAACTGTGGCAATTGAATATTGAAGCCTTGAGAGTCATGCTTTGCTAACCGGGAGGTGGATGCTATATAAATTATAATTATTGCACTGTGTTTCATGTTAAAGAAGAAAATGGTTAAAACTTTGATTTAGCTTAACTTGTTCAAAAGCAGTTTCAATTTACACAGTAAGAGCTGATAAGCCACTATGCTGTGATTGGGAGTAAAGTACAGCCAAAGAGAGCTGATAAAGCTGAGTGTCTGCACAAGCCACTCTTAAAGGGGACAGCAGCTTTTCTTTGTAATCTTGGTAACAGAAAATTAACTTAAAATTGATAACTCAGGGTTAAAGTCATGTTAAGGGACAACGCGTGGCATGAGCCAACCCAAGAAAACAGGTTTTCATGTTATTTTATGTAATTCTTACCCCTTATGAGTCTAGTGAGGCCAATGGTGATGCCTGGACCAGAGATAAGATTTAAAACAATGTCTTTGATGTGTTAAAAATTGCACTATCATGCATTCATATATAAGAATTACCAGCTAAACTTTGTAATATGAATATTATTTTTTGTGATATTGATTTTTTAAAAATAAAAGAATGAAATGTTTAAAACTGGGTTTTGTTTGTCAAAGTTATGGTTAAGGGTTGCAAGAAAATTATTGAGAGATTCACTGTAAGTTGCTAAGAGATTAGTGCAAGTTGTAGAGGGACAGAGTAGCAGAGAAAAAAAACAAAAGAGAGATAAAGAGACAGAGGGACAAGAGGCTATACTGGCCACTGTAGTGAGAAAGACCAGTGCGTGTATGCACTGAGAATAGAGAACTTGAGAGAAAAAGCATGTTGCAGAAGAACTGTAGATGTGTAAATGTGGGAAAGGTGTAGTGAAGGGATAAAATGTTTGGAAGAGTGTCTTAGAAAATAGAGTCTAGTAAAGTGGGGAAAAGAGATGAACAGTCTAGAGACAAATGAGTAAAAGAGTTAGTTTGCCTTAGAAATAGAAAGTAAATAGAAAATAATCCAAATTCTATCAAAACCTGATAATAATAGAAAACCTGAAATAACTGTGTTGCTGGGAAGAGGCTGTTTTGCACGTATGATTGTCTGTTATCATTAAGCCAATGGGAG
>NC_045030.1:97558821-97559519 GCF_008632895.1 Mastomys coucha
TGAGCCAGTAAGGTAGTGCCTGACAATAAAAAAAAGAGAGTTAAGAGTTCCCCTGACAGTTATGTTAGACTGCAGGGGCAGGTACAAGAACATCCCTTATGGCTTTACAACATAAGGTGTATAGAAAATTAAGAGAGGCCATTGACTCAGATACAGAAAGAATAGAAAAGACTTTGGCTGACTTACAAGGTGAGTGATCACCTCCCTCTCAGAAATGGTCCTCCAAAATAGAAGAAGATAAAATCTGTTGTTCCTAAAGGAAGGGGGCCTATGTGCTACATTGAAAGAAGAGTGTTTTTACATAGATCACTCAAGAAGAGTCAAAGATAATTTAGCCAAAATAAGAGAAAGTTTAGAACAAAAGAAACGAGAAAGAGCACAAGACAAGAATTAGTTTGAAACTTGGTTTAACTCCTCTCCCTAGCTAACATCTTTAATCTCTGCACTTACAGGACCACTAAATACCATTGGTCCTTGTATTTTTAACAGACTTAAAGCTTTCATCAAAGAAAGAATTGGGGCTGTGCAACTCATGGTATTATATCATCAATATAATACCTTGCCTCAAGAAGAAGAACCTGAGCTAGATAGTTCTATGATTAGAACTAGGCAAAAGAAAAAATGGAGGAATGAAAGGAAAAATTAAAGCTTTAGACCTGTGCTGACTAGGAAGAAAAGTCATGGGCCTAAGAATCCAT
>NC_045030.1:97560694-97573557 GCF_008632895.1 Mastomys coucha
TTTTTGAGACAGGGTTTCTCTGCGTACCCCTGATCACTCTGTAGATCAGGCTGGCCTCGAACTCAGAAATTCACCTGCCTCGCCTCCCAAGTGCTGGGATTAAAGGTGTGTGCCGCCACCGCCCGGCAAAATATCAGAATTTTGATGAATGCAAAATGACTATATAGATAACACTCTTTATTCGCAATATTTCTGCTGCTGGTTAGCACCTTGTGCCATTAATATACAAAGGATAATGCAATCTATTTGTGAAACCTGTCTTAATTAGGGTTTTACTGATGTGAGCAGCCACCAGGACCAAGGCAACTCTTATAAGAGTAACATTTAATTGGCGCTGGCTTACAGGTTCAGAGGTTCAGTGCACAATCATCAAAGCAG
Organism: Mastomys coucha; assembly: GCF_008632895.1. Taxonomy (NCBI): domain Eukaryota; kingdom Metazoa; phylum Chordata; class Mammalia; order Rodentia; family Muridae; genus Mastomys; species Mastomys coucha. The sequence goes on from NC_045030.1 coordinate 97,561,073, forward strand.
AAGCAAGGTAACATCCAGGCAGGCCTGGTACAGCTGGAACTGAGAGTTCTGCATCTTTATCTGAAGGCTGCTGGAAGACTGGCTCTCAGACAGCTAGGAAGAGGATCTTAAAGACCATGCCCACATTGACACCACATACTCCAACAAAGCCACACCTCCTAAATAGTGCCAATTCCTGCACAGGGCATATTCAAACCAACACAAGACCAGACTATTATTTTTCTCTATTTTGCAATAATTCTGATGAAACTCAAGTCCAAATGTATGCTAAGTAAATGTTATACTATTAATAGATCTCCAGAATTAGCAGTTATTAACACTGAAATATGAGCAAACTGAGGCAAAAAAAATGTATTAATTGGCCAAAGGTCATGATGCTATTAGGCAATAATGTCAAGTTTAGAACTTATAAAAAGTTTCTATTAAACCCAAACTTTAAGGAAAGTCAAATATTGAATTAACTTAAGGAAATGTTTTAGAGTGATAGAGTATACATTAAGAAACAAGTTGTGCCAATGAGGCATTCATGTATTGATAGCACACTATAATTCAATGACAATATATGCTTATTAATTTTGCTGGGTGAGTAATAGGATTAATGAATGGTGTTCACATTTGGTAACTACTAGAGCTCACTAATAATCTATAGGTGTCATTCAAGTTTTAACGAGACTTTCAGCAAAGTCTGACCCCTTTCCACTTATGACCCTCATTTTTCCTGTATAAGAATAATTTGGATAGATTCTATTTACTTCTGACTCTCTAAATACTTCTGTGGTTTGAATTCTCTATGGAGCATAGTTACTGTGGTCTGCATACTTTGACAGAGAAATAGTATTAACTTCTGGATGGTTTGTCTATAGCTATGCTTCTAGTCTGAGATTCACTTGATAAAGGATGTCATTAGTGGTGGCTGTAAGGCATTGAGATGTCATGGAAACCACACTGGAGAGTGAAACTTGAAACTTGTTTTGTTCTTTGCTGTGCTGCTAATGAGCTAGACAACATGACCTTCTCAAAAGCTTTCTGAATGTCTAATAAACTCAGTCTCCTAATCTATAAAATCAGAATACCATGTACTTTAGGACCTGTGTTTTTATGGTTTGAAATACTATTTAAGAGGAAAATATAAATGTATTGTTTAATGAGAGGGTTCCATGGAATTTCTGTGGAGATTAGATGGATAAAGTTTTCCTTACCAGTTTGGGGTACCTCTGGCAGATAAACATTTACTGCTAAGTAAAATCATCACTGAAGACTGGACTTGCCACTAACTTCACAATGTGTATTTAATGAAATTGTTTTTACTCTACTATTGTAGTTTGTATCTGTGTATTCCACTGATATTAATGAAAGGATAGTTAACCTTTTTTAGCCTAGTCACTTCAAGAGGATAAGAACCAATGAGGCTCACCAAAAGGTAGCAGGTACACCAAGTCCTTGAAGCATGCCTTCTAGAGGAAGAGAAGCATAGGATTTTCGTCTTAACAGAACTGAGATTACAATTAGAGTTGGTGGGGATTCCAAGCAAATATGATGGCAGCAAATTGCAGTGATGAGTCTTGTCCATGATTCCAGTACTTGAGACCCTGAGGCAGAATTGCCATGACTTTGATGCCAGCATGAGCTCCACAGTAAGATCCAGGCTAGCTTTGATTTTACTGACACTCAACACCCCAAACAAAACAACAACGTAAAGGAAGTAATGCCATGGAAAAAAAATGCATGAACGTGAGACAGTGGCTTTTTGGCTTTGTTTATTTGTTTGTTTGTTTGAGGTGGGAGGATGTGTCACATTAGAGAAATATTTATTTATTTGCTTTTCACTAGACAGTCTTAACAGGTAACCAAGTTTGCTCTGAGACTATGAATGTGTTATGAATATGGAAAGGCTTGGCTTATCCTAGAAACCAAGTCTTGCTAAAAACAAGACATTAGAGATAAAATTGAAAAAGTACTAAGTAGTACCTAAGTATCTAGCATGCAACAACATGGTGTTTGAACTTTATCTTATTTAGGATGGAAAGCCACAGAAACATTCTGGGTAAGACAGAAAAATGATCAGAGGTATTTGGAACAGACTAGGCAATACTTTCAGGACTACCATCTGGGTAACAGATGGAAAAGAGTAGAAAACCCCCAAACTAGGCTGATCTAGTAAAGGTATCTTGCAAAATACAGATATAAGGTGGTTTGGGCTACTCTAAGATTTCACAGTGGAGAGTTGCTTCAGTGTTGTGACATGCTTCCTTCTTGGTCACTCGGCAAATATGCCTGAGGAAACCCAGACCAAAGACCAAACACTGAAGGCCATTCAGACCAAAATTACCCAGTTAATGTTCTTGATAATCAGCACTTTTTATTTGAATGAAGGGATCTTTCTGGATCAGGTCATTTCAAATTCATCAGATACTTGGGATAAGATCAAATGTGAGAGCTTGAAATATTTCAGTAAACTATACTCTGAGAAATAGATGCATATTAATCTCATTCCCAATACACATGATTGAATATTTGCTATTGTGGATTAGTTAATATATGAGTATCCAAATTTTATTGAATGGAAGGTAGATTCCAATGAGCTTCCTCTAAATACTTTCTTTGAAATGTTTCAGGAAAGCAACATTTTGAAAATAACCAAAAATTCATCAAGAAATGTTCAGAACGAGTCACCAAAGGAGCAGGTGATAAAAAAAACCCCACAAATGGTTTTATGAGCAGTTCTCAAAAAATACAGAGTTTAGAATTCATGGAGATTCTTAAAATTGGAAAAAAAAAAACTTTCGGAGCTGTTGGAATATATATCTGCTTCTGAGATAATATTGTTTCTCTCACGGACTGTTGCACAAGAATGGAGGAAAATCAGAAGCACATCTATTTTGTTACAGGTTAGACCTAAGATTGAGTTCCTAACTGAGCCTTTGTGGAACATTACTGAAGGCATGATCTGGAAGTGACCTTTATGACTGAGCCCATTGGTCAGTGTTGTGTGCAACATCTGAAGGAATTTAAGGAAAAGATCTTAGTGTCAATTACCAAAAATGGATTGGAACTTCCAGAAGATAAAGAGGAGAAAAAAAAACATAAAGAAAACCTCTGCAATAACATGAAAGACATCTTGGAGAAAAATCGTTGAAAAAGTGGTTGTGTCAAACTAACTGGCACACTTTATCATCACTAACCCACATACCTTGACAATGGACATAAGAGAGGAATCACAGAAGCTCAAGCCTTCAGAGGCAACTGAACAATGGGTTGCAAGGCAGAAAAGAAACACCTGGACATAAGCCCTGACCACTGCATTATTGAAACCTTAAGGCAAAAGGCAAAGGTTGACAAGAATGACAACTCTATGAAGAACTTGGTCATCTTGCAGTGTGAAAGTACACTCCTGTCATCTGGCTTGAGTCTGGAGGATCCACAGAACACATGCAACCTGATCTATAGTATGATCAAGCTTGGTTTAGGAATTGAGCAGGATGATCCTACTGCAGATAGGTTATACCAGTGCTGCTATAGCTGAAGAAATACCACCTGTGGAAGGAGATGATAACACATCACATATGGAAGAAGTAGACTGTTTCAGCAGAAGAACCACATGTTCAGTGTTTAGCTTAATTCTTTCTGATAATGTATTTTGTTTATTTTTGTTAACATTTACAATATGTGTGTGGCATGAAAACTAAGCATAAGATAAAATTTCTTTGTATTTATGATACAGTGATACTCTAGGCTTGTTTCTACAGGTTGGAAAACATAAGGTAACCTACAACTGTAGTCTGAAGTGTTTAGCTGTGGATCTTGATTCCTTAGATGACCAAATCATTTGTCAGTGAGATATGTCTTCCTGTTTGATATTATTCTTCTGGAATCTAGTTTTTAAATTTTTCATCCCTTGTAGTTAATTTGGCATGAATGTAAGCAGAAACAACTTTACAGAAATTCACCACTTTGCTTCTTTTCCCAAGTACAGAAAACAAAACCTTAAGCTTCACTTAAGAGAGCAAATGTTGTGAATGGAAATAGAATGCTCATCTACAATCTGGTTTAAAATGTAAATACTAATGATGTAAAAACCAAGAAGAGTTCACAGTGGGAATTTGGTGGGTAGTGCATTGGCTATAAAAGGTTTGAAGCATGTTGGGATAACTCTACTGTATGCAGAATTGGAAGTAAATACTATAGTGGCAAGAAAATGTGACCTGAGACAGAGGGAATTGTGATAGTCCATCAATCTACATAAGAAAAAAGCCACAGTTTTCTTTATTTTCTGTGACTATAATATAATTACATCATTCCCCCTGCCATTTCTTCCCTCCAAACCTTCCTTATACCCCCTTCTCAGACTATATGATTTTTTTTTTGTATATGTTTTCAGGGCTGATCATTTAGTGTTGGATTATTTGGTATTTCTCCCTCTACTCTCAGCACTTCATAGTTTCTTGTAGTTCTTTGTCTAAGGTTAGGCCTCCTGAATTTACCCTACAATTCACTTTAGAATCTCTTTTGTTATTGCTATTCTTTAGACCATATTTAGGCTATCATGTTAGTAAAACTTATGGGGTCAGATTCTGAAGTTTCTAGAAGACAATGTGTCACAGCAAATTCCATATTCCTCTGTCTCTTACAATCACAGATTTTGAAAACATTTGGAGATGTGGGTTACATATACCTGAGGCTGACCTTGAAATTACAGTGCAATCCAGGCTATCCTTGAATTCATATGAACTGACACCTCAGTCTCTTGAGTGCTGGAAAAACAATTGTGCACTACCACACTACTAACGCACAATTAAGCATATAATATTTCAGCAGAACTTAGGTTAGCAAAAGAGTCAGTCTCCATCATGTATATTTGACAGAGCCTCACAGGCTAATAAGAGAAGACAGATTTGTGCTTGGGAAATGGAAAGGGTAATATGTTGAGACTGTGGACATGGAAGAGCTGGAAGCTGAGTAAAAGTAGAATACTGTATGGGATTAGTTAAAGGATAATATTTTGCTTTGTCTGCTTGTTCCTAGGGTGAGCATACTGGGCAAAAAAAATATTAGGGAAGCCATCACATTTTAATCAAATGATAATTCTGGACCAAATATTATAGAAATTGTGGTTTGTGACAGGCTGCTGCAGACAATGGGTCAGAATTTTACCTCGTACATAGTGTATATAGTCTGATTATTGTTCATTTGTATTTTCACTTTCTTACATGAAACCTTACTCTGCCATTAAGTGTGTGAACCTACATGACCCATTTATATTTCTTACACACAAGTGAGAAATATTCACCTATTCAGTACCAGGACAGCTTGTTAACACATAAATTAGTGAGTAGACCACATCTTTAGGGAAGGAGAAAAAATAATAACATAGCATTTGTTCTTGGATGCATTTCTGTCTTAGCATTGTGCTTGTCTACTAAGCCATAGATCATTTTTAAAAATTATTTTATTTATCTATATCCTAGATGTTGTCCACCTTTTGGTTCCCCCTCCTAGAGTTCTTTACCCCATTAAGCCTCCCATTTATCTGAGATGGTTCTACCCCTTCTGCCCCAGCATTCCCCTTCCCTGGGGCATCAAGTCACTACAGGACTAGGTGCATCCTCTCCCACTGAGGCCAGACAAGGCAGTCCTCTGTTACTTAAGTGCCAGGGGTCTTGGATCAGCCCATGTATGCTGTTTGGTTGGTGGCTTAGACTTTGGGAGCTCCCAGGGGTCAAAGTTAATTGACACTGTTGGTCTTCCTATGGGGTTACTATCCCCTTCAGTTCCTTCAATCCCTCCCCTCTTATATAGGGGTCTCCAACCTCAGTCCAATGGTTGGCTGTAAGTATCTGCATCAGTCTCAGCTACTGGTAGTATCTCTCTGAGTACAGCCATGCTAGGCTCCTATCTGAAAGTACAACATGGCATCAGTAATTGTGTCAGGGTTTGGTGCCTGCCCATGGAATGGATCCCAAGTTGGGCTTGTCACTGGATATCATCCAGGAATTCTTTTACAATGATAGTCTTTTATAATGACAGTCTCTCCCTCTCCCTTTCCCTCTCCCCACCTCTCTCTCTATATATATATATATACACACACATATACATTATATATGCATATATACATTATTTAATATATGCATGTATATATATGTGTGTGTGTATATATATATATATATATATATATATATATATATATATGTACATACATACATTAAAGAGCAATGAAGTCCTGATACATCCTACCACCATATGGATAATATTTGAAAGCACCATGCTAGTCATAAAAGCAAACACATTTGTATTAGCCATTATATTGAATATAGATGAATTTATAAAACTGTAAACCAATCAGTCATTGCCTATGACTATGAGTATGAGTAAAAGGACTGGAAGAAGAAAAACAAAGAAAAAGAAAAAATAGGGTTGGAAGAATGGAAAGTAACTATCAATTGAGTAAATAATTCCATTGGGAAGTGTTGACAATTGTGATGATGGCAAGCTCTGTATATGCTGTAAAATTTATAATTATAGATTTAAATTTTAATTTTTATTATTGTTGTATTAATGCACATATATATGAGGAGTCTGTGTGAGTGTAGGTATGTTTGTGCCATGGCACAGGTGTACTGGTCAGAGGACAACTTTATAAAGACATTTCTCACCTTCTATCTCTATTTGCTTATATTTTAACACTGGAGAAATTTAAAGTTATTTTTTATTTTAAAATTTTTACTTTTGAGAATTTCGTCACAAACATTGTATTTGCAACCTTTCTGCACCTTCTTCTCTCCCTTCAACTCCTCTTTTGCCTCTCTTACTGGATCTCAAATCCATGACCTTTACTTCCCTAACTATTATTGTTAAATGCATCCACACACTTGCACGTGCACATGCACGCACACGCATGCACACACACATACACACACATGCATACACATCATACTTAGTCAATTTAGTATTGTTTTATGTACATAGATTTATGGCAGATCATTTGGGATTACATAACCACCACAGAGCTTATCCTGGAGAAAACTGATTCATCCTCTCTCAGCTGCCATTGATAGAATACCTACAACTCTTCATCTAGGGGTAGGGCCTTATGATATTGTTGTCCTCCATGCTGGCATGTTAACTAGTGTTTTCAGTACACAGGTCTTTCTCAAGCAACCATATTGTTGACATTTCATGGGTGCTACTTCCCTTTAATGTATAGAAGACATTATCTGATAACGGGTACTCCCGGGCTCTTTTAATTCTACTGATCTTCTTTCTTACTTTCCTTGGGCCTTAGGTAGATGGGGGTTATTCTGTAGGTATATCAGTTGAATCTAGGCATACAACCAGTTCTCGTTCTCTGCATTTAATTAGTTGTGGATCTCTGTAATAGAAGGAGTTACTTTGATGAAAGGTGAGAGCAATGTTTATTTGTGGGTATAATGATAAGTAGGACCTGACAGTACAGAAGTAGATGCTCACAACCATCCATTGGACTGAGCATAGGCTCCCCAATGGAGGGGCTAGAGAAAGGACCCAGGGAGCTGAAGGGATTTGCATCCCCATAGAAAGAACAACAATACAAACCAACCAGTACCCCTGAGCTTCCAGGGACTAAAACACTAACCAAAGAGTATACATGGAGGGGACCTTGGATCTAGCTGCATATATAGCAGAGGACGGCCTTGTGAGACATCAATGAGAGGAGAGGGCCTTGGTATTGTAAGGCTCGATGCCCCAGTGTAGAGAAATGCCAGGACAAGGAATCAGGAGTGGGTGAGTTAGTGAGCAGGGTGAGGGGGAATGGGATGGGGGGGATTGGAGGGGAAATGGGAAAAGGGGATAATATTTGAAATGTAAATAAAGAAAATATATAATAAAAAGAAAAAAGAAAATAAATGAATAAATAAAATGTTTCTAGCATTTATAAAAAAAGAAAAAAGAAAAAAAAAAGAATCCAATGAGAAACCATATTGGTTCAGAAAAGTGAGAGTGCTAGGTTCTCCTGGATAGTATATTACCTTTCATGCTGTGAGTAGTTGGTTAGGATTACAGTACCATTATTGTACTCCTTACTATTCACTGGGGCTTAAATCCAATGAGACAGCTATTGCTTAGAGTGCCATTCTTGCTCCTTTAGGAATATCTTGCCCTCCTGGTCATTGTTGTAGTTCAAAAGCTTTATAGCCAGATCAGAATAGTATTTACTTTTCCCTTGGTGGCTGTATAGCACCTTCTAATAGTATAAGATCTTGTCCTCAAGGAGGAGGCTCCCACATCATTTCTGGGATGATTTCTTCCAGTCCTGTTCCAGTCCAAAGTTTTTGGTGTTTCATCAATAAGACTCTGTTTTCAAGTACTGGAAGACAACCAGGGACAATGAAGACAGCCTACATTGTTTTAGGAGACTCCTATATGCCACTGACTAAGAAATTGAAGGGAGTTCTCAAAGATCAAGTTTGGAGATTTTTGTGAAATAGTCTTTGCTCATGAAGAGTGACATTATCACCCTATATGGCATAACTCCTATATGTAAGGAGTTATATAATATATATTATTTCTCTCTCTTTTCTCCCTCTACCTTTCCATCACCCTTCTTTCACTTTCTCAAATTGATGTCCCATCCCTGATTTTCATCTTCTTCTCTTCACAGAACATGCAATGTATCATTCCCATCTGTAGAGCTCCTTCCCACTAGAAGTAAGAGTAATTTTGTTTCTTCCCATGATTTTTTTTTATTTTCTAAACATTTAGCTATGTATAGGTAACATTGCTTTAGGTTTTCTTTTCCTTATTTTTCTTTAACTTATATTTTATATAAATATAGAAGGTTTCTACTTACATATATATAAACATTTAGGTTTACATATTTTAAAAACAAAATACAGCTGTATTTGCCTGCCCAAACTTTCTAAACAGCAGTGGGGAGTGGCCTAAGAGAGGCATACTTATATGTCAAGAGATATTGCCAGTTAATGACTTCTAGAGAAGTGTATTTTGGTTTTCTTTAAGGGTGTGACCCCTGGTAAGGTGCCCATGCTCCAGTGGATGGGCTAACACCTATGTGTATATGGAAAACATAAACTGAATTTGATGGTGCCCATTAACACTGGACATGGATCTATAAGACTTAGCATTTGTCTGCTGTGTTTTTGCTTTGATTTGTTTCAGTACTTTCCCCTCTATATCCCTGTACTTCTCCTTTTAGAATAAGAATGCATATTCGGTGCCATGAGTGTTGAACATATGTAATTTGTTTTTTTACTTTACAGAAAAATAGTTAAGAGATTGCCTTGAATCTCAGAAAGATACTCTGATCTCTGGATTTTAAAATGTTGAGACTGAAAGACTCTGAGGATTTTAGAAATTGAACTAAAGTCATGAATCTATTGGAGCTGAAGAGTGAAATGCAGTGATTTCAATGAGAAATTTTCTCCAGAGGTTTGGTTATTTAAATACGTGGTCCCCAGTTAGTCATGCATTCTTGAGGTGGTTTTAGGAAGGTGCACCCTTCATGGAGGAAGTACGTTACTGGGATCAGTCTTTGACTGTACATAACCTCACCCCACTCCCTGTTTCTTCTTTCTGCTTCATGTTTACAATTGAGCATATGATTATTTTGCTTCCTGGACCAAAATGTGTTACGATGTCTCCTGCAATATTATAGACTCCTCCTTGATCCATAGGCACAAATAAAATCTTTCTTACTTAAGTTGCCTTTAGTAATGTTATTTTAGCCCAGCAAAATAAACCTTCTTTAGTTGCCTCTCTTCTGGAGATATTTAAAATTATATACTCAAGGCTATGATCCACAAATAAGACAGAACATGAGGCATTAGTCTTTCTGGATCTGGTTACCTCACTAAGTATATTTTCCAGTTATGTCTATTTACCTGCAAATTTTATAATTCCTGTTTATTTTTACAACTTAGTAGTATTCTACTGTGAATATGTGCCACATTTTCATTATCCATTTATCAACTGAGGAGTACTTGCGTTATTGCTCTTTCTTGGCTACTGTGAATAGAGCAGCAATGAACATGGCTTAGCAAGTATCTGTAGATTCTTGAAGCATCTATTAGTAGATGTATTGAGCTCTTTAAGCATATAACAAGGAGTGGTATAGATGGATCACACAGTATATTTATTTTTTAACATTTGGAATTTCTTTACATTTGTTTCCATAGTGGATTTAACAGTTTTCAGTTCCACAAACACTAAGTAATATTTCCCCTGTTCCTCCATCCTCACTAGTATTTGTTGTTAGTCATTTTCATGAACTTACCTATCCTGATTGGGATAAGGTAAAATGTCAATATGATTTTTATTTGCATTTACCTATTCACAAAGAATGAAGAACACATAACTACTGTGTATCTTTTGGGATCTTTTGGCTCAAACTGATTTTACATTATTTTTTCTGAGACAGGGTTTCTCTGTGTAGCCCTGGCTGTCCTGGAACTCACTCTGTAGACCAGACAGTCCTCAAACTAAGAAATCTGTCTGCCTCTGCCTCCCAAGTGCTGGGAATAAAGGTGTGCACCACTACTGTCTGGCTTTGATTTCACATTTTTAGGAGGTCAGGTTTTGGTTATGCTTTTTTGGTTCTTTATATATTCTTGACATTAATCCTCTGCCAGATATACAGGTGGTAAAAAATTCTCCCCCACTCTGTCAGCTCTTTCTTTAGACAGTTGTTTTGTTGTTGTTGTTGTTGCTTTCCAGAAGCTTTTTAATTGTATAAAGTCTCATTTGTCAATTATTGGCTTAGTGTTTAGCAAGTGGAGGCTTATTCGGAAAGAAATTTCCTACATTTGTATCTTGTAGGATACTTTTCATATTTTCTTCTAGGAGTTACATATTTCAGGTAAGATGGTGAGGTCTTTGATCCATTTGGAGTTGATATTTGTGAAGAATCATACATATGGCTCTAATTTCATTGTCCTACATATAGACATCAATTTTTCCCAGTACCATATATTTGTTGAAGATGCTCTCTTTCTCCTTTTGCATGTTTTATCATCTTTGTCATGTATTAGATAGCTGTAATTACATGTACTCAAGTATGGTCTTTATTTTCTTCAGTTGATTTATATATCTGTTTTTGTGCTAGTACTATGAATCATTTATCACTATAGTTCTTTTCTATATCTTGAGATCTGAAATGGTAATTCTTCAAGCACTGTCATTGCTTTGAATCAACATGGTTTTTGTATTTCTGTATAAATTTTATGGATTTATTTCTGTAAAGAATGTAGTACATGGAAATTTTGATTGAGATTGGACTCTTTAAAGTGCTTTTGGTAAGATGAACATGATTAATCCATGAGCCTGAGAGGAATTCCCACCTTCTACTGTATTTCTCAATATCTTTATTCAGAGATGTTGCTTTTATTATAGAGACCTCTCAACTCCTTGGTTCGGTTTATTCCTAAGTCTTTAATCTCTCTTGAAGGTATCAAAAAGAGGTGTGTATTCTTTGGTGAGCATGGACATAGAAGTACTACCAACTTTTTGTGAATTAAATTTTGTATCATGTTACATTTCTGAAAGTGTGTCTTAAGTAATTTGGGGGGGCGGTCATGTATTTATATATCATGTGATTTACAAATAAAATCAACTGACATCTTCTTTCCCTATTTTTATCCCTTTAATTTACTTCCTTTCTTGTATTGCTCTGGCTAGTGCTTCCTGCAATATATTCAAAAGGAGTTGTGAGAGTTGATAGCCCTGTCTAATCTGAAGTTTTTCAAAATTTTCTCCATTTAGATTATTTATTGAAGAACCTCTAGGAGAGATGGAATCAAGCCTCTGGGCTTGAAAGTTCAGAGTAGAGGAGTAGAAGGTGGGCTTGCTAGACACACCCCATAACAGGTAGGGTCTGAGGATTTCTGGAAGAACATGGAGGCCAGGTCTGTTTTGGTATATAAAATATACTAGTCAGGTATTTATAACCAGTTGGATCTGTATATTTAACAATTCCAGAAAAGGTAAGATTTCAATCAAGAATACTATATCCTGAAAACCTAAACAGCAAAGGAACATGTAGAACTGCAAAGATAAATATATAGACAAATAGAATAAAATAGAAATGATACCATATAGATCATATGAAACTGGAGAACAAAAGTCAAAAGATGGAAATATTAAGAGTAAGTAGCCAGGCATGGTGGCACACACCTTTGATCTCAGTACAAGGGAGGCAGATACAGGTGGATCATTGGGTTCTAGGCCAGCCTGCTCTACAAATTGAGTTCCAGGACAGGCAGGACTACACAGAAAAACCCTGTCTCAAAAAATCAAAACAAAACAAAAGTAATTACAATTCTATAAATTTAATAATATATTCAAAGTATTAAACAAGTGGATGACATCAAGCATGTGTGGGTAGTACAAAAGTATACCTTAAAACATGTAATTGAATTCATGATCAACTTTTTTTTTTAGATATTTTCTTTACATGTAAATTTCTCCATTCCCAGTTTCCCCTCCAAAAAACAAAG
>NC_045030.1:97574264-97584415 GCF_008632895.1 Mastomys coucha
CCTCACTCAGGATGATATTGTCCAGATCCATCCATTTCCATAAGAATTTCATAAATTTATTGTTTTTAGTAGCTGAGTAGTAAAATTCCTAGTTAAAATTATAATAATATTTATGAAAGCTCATAGTAACCACATAGGATGAGCCACTGTAGATATAAAAACATAAAAAGAGAATAGAGATAGAAAGAAAGTAAAAACCAATCAAATGATGGTCACATAAAAAAATAGAGGATTAAAGGAACTCAGAAAGGAACCAATGAAGATAAAAATAAAGATCTAAGATATGATTTCAATACATATAGAAGACTCTTTGGACCAAACTATGTCATTCAAGAATGAAGATGTGCTTATACCAACTTCAACTTAGTTGAAGTGAACTTAGTTCTCTTTATTCTATGAAATGAACTTAGTTCACTTGACTCTATGAATATGGCATTCTGAATGATACAGTAATAGAAGCCATAGTACTATAACTGTAGATCTTATATACAGTCTATTCATGGTTGGTATGGATAATGTGTGATATAATTGTTTATAAAACAAGGCTATGTTTCAACTTCTCTAGAAATGCTTTAAATATCATCAAAATTTATGTGTATTATACCTTGCCAATTCCTCCTACAGAAGTTTCTTTAATCAACAATGTGAGTTAGTTGTTGTAAGCTACTTCTGTAAAAATGTACTTACACAGCACACCACTATGTAGAACTATGTATTTGTATGTATTATATATATATATGTATATATGTATGTATATATATATATAATAATGAAAATGACAAAACCAGTAGACTCAGTAAACAAACTAATTTCATCCACTTTCAGACAGATTGATTGCAGTTGAATCTAAATTACTTTTGACAGCTATTTCCTCAAACACAACTGGTTTTACTCAATGAGCCTATATCAAATATTACATGTATTCCATCAGATACACATTCCAAAATTAATTTCTCTTGCTTTGTTTATTAAAAATTAATGGTTTTGTATTTTTTTCAAATTTTCATACATGTATATAATGTATCATATATCATGTTTACCCATAATTTCCTCCCTGCATCTTCTCACCAGGGCCTATTGTTGTATAACAATGTCCAAGATCAAAGCCTTCTATTTTGAAGAGCATCCCATTAAAATACAATGTGTTTACAGGGAGGTCAAATGCTCTATTCTGCAAGGAGGAAGCACCTTAAATGTCATTAACAATTCAATAGTTGAAAGAACTGTACATACCAGTCCTTTCCTCCCCAAGTATACTTATAAGGAATAAGGACTGCTGAGAGACACAAGTATGGAAACAGGATAAAAGTCACTACTACATCTTAACAGCTTAAAAACAACTACAAAATCCAACAAAATGAAAAATCAAGTACTTCAATTAGTGTACCACAAAAAAATGCAATATAGGCAAAACCTTAGGCCCTTAAACTAGAGAGAACAACATATAACAGGAGATCACAATTTGTAGCAGTCTAAATCTAGAAGCAAAAACAACAATTAGAATCAGTATGAGATAAGAAAAATTGAAATACAGTTGAATTATTAGAAACTTCAAATAGACAAATTTGTGCGTCTAGAAGTCTATGAGGATCCTTGTAGATCTTTGAATTTCAGAGAAGAGTCCCCACATGCATCTAGTGGTCAGAAGGAAGAAATAGTCTTTAAAAAATACATTTGAGAAAGACAACCATAAAAAGAAATTGTTGTTGGGCTGGAGAGATGGCTCAGTGGGGAAGAGCACCGACTGCTCTTCGGAAGGTCATGAGTTCAAATCCCAGCAACCACATGGTGGCTCACAACCACCCGTAATGAGATCTGATACCCTCTTCTGGTGCGTCTGAAGACAGCTACAGTGTACTTACATATAATACATAAATAAATCTTAACAAAAAAAAAAAGAGTGAAAAAGAAATTGTTTTGTCAGATTTTACATATTATGATTTTTTTTTTAGAACCTACCTAGTATAAAGGAATAGAAAATTCCAAATCCATACAGTTCTAGACTTCTGTGTGGAGATTAAAAATACACAACAGCAATTCCCTTCATTCATCTTGTTCCACTAAAGGTATTTGAGAAATTCACAGCTGAGGGGCACACCATATTAACAGGCTGAAACACCATTGTGGAAGAACATAATATTTTCTCTCTCTTCATGAAGCACATTACTAAATGTTTGTTTGTTTATTAGAGTTCCTTCTGGGTTACAGTGCAAAGCTATATGACTTACAATACATCTGGAAGAGACAAAAGCACTCTAACAAACTCAGAAAACACATGAGACTAGCATAAATGCTGAAATGTTAAGTTTCTGGCAGGCCCAGCTGGTAAGATTTTTTTCATTAGTTGCTACAAGGCAAATCTATGAAAAGATATAGGAATCTACTTTCTCTAATGTTCAGATACCAATATATGAAGTCAAGAAAAATTGAAAAGAAAGGAAGAAAGAATGAAAGAGAGGAAGAAAGAAAGGAAGGAAGGGAGGAAGGAAGGAAGGAAGGAAGGGAGACCAAATTAGTATCAAACTATGAAAATCAACTCCAATGCACCATAGGTATTATTTACTTCACAAAGTTAACAAAAATCACCATAAAAACCATTCAAAGAAGTCTATAAAATAGGCACTAACAAAGTGAAAACTTTTAACAATGAATTAGAAAACATTCCTATTTTGGAATAGGAAACAGTTCTTTCCTCAGTTGGTAGTTGTTTATGCTCAGACTCTTAATTTGTTAAGGAATTGACTGTTGAATGTTCAGCTTCCTAAGGCTCAGGAAACATTGTGGAAGAAGAAGCAAGGAGAACATAAGAGTTTGAAAGGGACAAGTCCAAGTTATTGGACTCATGAAATTACAACAAATGTGGTTACCCACACAAGATTCAATCCTTCAACATTCCACTCTGAATGGCTTGGGAGGTCTTATTTTTTCCATGGAGCTTATTGGCAGTTTGTAGTTGCTAGAGGAAAGGAAGGTAATTGCTAGTTGACACTAGTTAGCTGCTCATATTCTAGGAAATAATTTTTGCCAGTGCTCATATACATAATCTTAAATTCAAGTTGGTCAAGTCTGTCGATCATGAGAGAAAGAGAGAGAGAAACAGAGACAGAGACAGAGAAAAAAGACAGAGACAAAGAGAGAGATGAAATGAGAATTTCTTGATAAAAAGATGGGGTTTAAAGATCACGCACAGGAGAACCCAGCAGATATGTAGCAGATGTGCACTGCAGTCTCCATGTGAGTCCCCCAATAATGTGAGTAGGGAGCTGTTTCTAAAGCTATAGCCTGACTGTTAATTCAGTTCTCAACAGTGCTGCCTTGTCTGGTCTCAGTGGGGGAGGATGCACTTAATCCTGCAAATACTAGATATGACTACATGGAGGGATACCAAGGGGGTAAGTGTTGTTCTCAGAGGAGAAGAGGAAGGGGGAGGAAGATGGGGGAAGAGACTCAGGGAAAGGGGACTAGGAAGAGGGGAAGCATCTGCGAAGCTAATTAACTAATTAATTAATTAATTGAAGAAGATAGGGTTTAACAACATTGGCATATAGATAAGGATAGTAATAAAACTAAATATTATCAATACAACATATACATGTCTAAATTGTCAAAGTAAAAGTTGAAATTAAAGAAAGAAAAATTAAGGCTGAAATATAACTAAAATATAAAAATTCAATAGTAAAGTTTAATAATATATTAGATAATAGAGAATCCTAAATCACTGAATTCAAAAAGATTGCTGGCAATTCTTTAGTCAAAAAAGCATAAATTAAATTTGTGGGGAATGAAGTGAAAAAAGTTTAAAATATATGGGACAAAACAATTAATGACAAAAGGAACAAAAATATTTCCTCAACAATTGACATATCAATTGATATATGCTTTATAATAATTAGCATAGCTATAAAATCCAGATGTTCATTAACAGATTAATAAAGAAAGTATAGTAAAAATACACATTTGGGTGGTAATTGAGTATTTAGAAAAGTGATAATCCTATAACATGCATCAACACTATGGATGAACTAGACATTGCTCTGTGTGTAGCAATCCAGACATTCTGTGAGATTCCACTTATAGGGTATATGAAGTAGCCAAGATCACATGAATAGATAATTGGTGAGATATCATGCAATGCAATAAAGATGTTATTCTTTAGATAGAAAGCTTTAGTTATATAAGATATACTAGTACAGAGACCAACCTTAGACTTAGAGTTCACAATATTGTATTATAAACTTAAAATTAGACTTCACATTAAATGTTCACAAAATGCCCTAGGTTTTTACTGCTGTGAACAGCTACCATGACCAAGGCAACTCTTATAAGGACATTTAATTGGGGCTGGGTTACAGGTTCAGAGGTTCAGTCCATTATCATAAAGGTGGGAGCATGGCAGCATCCAGGCAGGCATGGTGCAGGAGAAGCTGAAAGTTCTACATCTTCATCTGAGGGATGCTAGCAGAATACTGGCTTCCAAGCAGCTAGGATGAGGTTCTTAAAGTCCACACCCACAGTTGTACACATATTCCAACAAGGCCACAACTCCAAATAGTGCCTGGGCTACTCCCTGGGCCAATCATATTCAAACCATGGCATAGTACAATAAAAAAAGAGGCATATTTAAAATCAAGAATCAAAGCTTTGATTTTAGGGAATAATAAAAAAATTGTAAATCAATCCAACAAATCACAAAACTAGAGCAGAAATCACTTTTTAATCCAAATGTTCCATAGATTTGGCCCTGTTAATTCATAAAAACTAAGATCTGACACAAATTACTGACATTACAAACAAAGAATGACATCACTACAGATTCCTTTAACATTGAGATTATAACAAATAAGACTATGAACAATTTTATGAGCCCTTTTTTATTGATGACTTTTATTTGAAGGGAATATAAAGATGTTATGGAGGAAATACATCATTGGTGCTTAAGGGCATAGTCTAGAGCCTAAGTTGTACCTCCACTACTAGATGGCTATGCAACCTCAGGTAAGTTATTTGAACATATTTGTTTTTATTCTCCTCTTTTCTTTCCTTTTCTTTTCTTTTCTTTTTGTTTCTTGTATTTCCTTTTCTTTCCTTTTCTTTTCTCTACTTCTCTTCTCTTCCCTTTACTTTTTTCTTTTCTTTTTCCTTTTCTTTTCTTTCCTTTTCTTTTCACTTCTTATGAGTCTTGTCTCATATGATATATCCTGATAGCAGTTTCTCCTCTTTTAATCCTTTCCAATGTAAAAGTTCATGATTCACCATGAGTTGCCAGACTCAAAGAGTATGTAAAAGCAAAGGGTTTTAGTCTGTAGAAGTCCAGCATGCTGAGGTCTCCCATTACCAAGATAGAGAAACAACCAAGTGAGCTTGCAGGCCTGATTTGAAGCACATTAGGGGATTCCAGGGTAGGTGACCTTTATCTTATTCCATCCCTAGGAACATTCCATTACCAGGGCAAGGCTGGAAACTGTTGCTGGGGAAGTCTAGAAACTACTGCTGACCCATTGTCCTTGTCTCAGGGCATGTGTCTGATCAGGTTCTGAGGCCTGGACTTGCCTGGACTTGCCTACTTCTTGGAAGCACAGATTTATGCCTGAACTGCCAATTTGAAGCCTGTCATGGAGTCAGCCTGTCTCACCAGTTCCTTCCTACCTCCCCTCCTATCTGCAGCCACTTACTTTTTGTCTCCCATTAGAAAAGAAAGGTTTTCTTTTGTGATTGTGTTACCTCACTCAGGATGATATTCTCCAGATCCATCCATTTCCCTAAGAATTTCATAAATTCATTGTTTTTAATAGCTGAGTGTTACCTTCCCTCTTGACTTCAGTCATCCACCAGACTCCTGATAGCCTCTGTTTGGGGGCTAACACCTGGGAGCTAAGACAGATGCTCTCGGTTTACTGTTTGTCTTTGAAGAAGTCGCCTGAGCACTCCCACTGCCTGAGTACTCCAGATAGCTGTCTGAAGATCTTCTGAACCTGGGGACTTTGGCACCTGAACTTTCTTTGTAGTGTAATCTAGAGACTTGTTTTCAGTTTCTCCTGTGACGATAAAAACCCTGGTTTATTCTCAGTAAAGTGGAGCCTTGATTGGGACGTAACTTGGCTTCGTGTTTTCTCTTTGCATTTCAAACCCTCTATTTCAGGTCCTTTATTCCCTCCTGGCTGAGGTGAACCCCGTCATGAAACTGCGGGCAGTTTCAGCTGAGTAGTACTCCATTGTATAGATGTACCACAATTTCTGTATCCATTCCTCTGTTGAGGGACATCTGGGTTGTTTCCAGTTTCTAGGTATTATAAATAAGGCTGCTATGAACATTGTGGGACATGTGTCCTTATTACATGTTGGAGCATCTTCTGGGTATATGCCCAGGAGTGGTGTAGCTGGGTCCTCCGGTAAAACTATGCCCAATTTCCGGAAGAACCGCCATACTGATATGCACTCTCTGATAAGTGGTTATTAACCCAGAGGTTCAGAATACAGGAAGAACAACCCACAAGCCACAAGAAACTCAAGAAAAAGGAAGACCAAAATGTGGACATTTCATTCCTTCTTAAAAGGGGGAACAAAATACCCATGGAAGGAGTTGCAGAGACTAACTATGGAGTAGAGACTGAAGGAAGGACAAGCCAGCCTAATATAGCTATCTCCTGAGAGGCTCTGACAGTACCTGACTAATACAGATGTAGAGGCTCACAGTCATCCATTGAACTGAGTACAGGGTCCCCAATGAAGGAGTTAGAGAAAGGACGAATGGAGCTGAAGGGTTTTCAGCCCCCTAGGACGAACAACAACATGAACTAACTAGTACCCTCAGAGCTCCTAGGGACTCAACCACCAACCAAGGAGTACACATGGAGGGGTCTGATTGTTCAGGCAGCATGTGTATAGTAGAGGATTCCAAAATCAATCATCAATGGGAGGAGAGGTCCTTGGTCCAGTGAAGGTTTTGTGCCCCAGTGTAGAGGAATGCCAGGGCCAATAAGTGGGAGAGGGTGGAGTGGCAAGCATGGGGAGGGGAGAGCCAACAGGGCTTAGTTCTTGTTGTTTTTGTTTGTTTGTTTGTTCCTGGGAAGGGAAACTGGGAAAAGAAAAATCATATGACATATGAATAAAGAAAATATCTAATAAAAAAAAGCAAAGAAAGGTTTCTAAGAGATAATGACAAAAAACAAGACAAAATAAAATAGAATAAGATAAAGCAAAAACTATGACATCAAGGCTGGACAAGGCCACCCAACAGAAGAAAAAGACTCCCAAGTGCAGGAATAACCATCCATGGCCATGACAGTGTCCATGGTGCATGCTGTAGCTGAGGTCCATCTTGATGTCTATGGTCTGTACTGCTGCTAAAGGCCAGGTGAATGTTTGTAGTCCATGCTGTCACCAGAAACCATGTAGAATCCATGATTCATGCTGCTGCTGACTGTAAAGGACAAGGAAGTTTCTTTTGTAGAGGTATCAATAACTGTAGATTCACAGTTGACAATGAGAGAGTAGAAGGTTTCTGTGACAACCTGACCTCCCAACTCCTACTCCTAAAATAGAAACAATATAAACAAGAATTCATTGACGAGAACTCAAAAAATTGTGATAAGTATGGTAAAGTATTATAGCTCTTCACAGTTAATGGCTTCTAGTGGGGTGGGGAAGGACTCAGTTTTCTTTAATAGGCTGGGCACTGGGAGTTTGATCATGCTCCAGTGAGTATATGGGCCATGCAGAATAGACTTGGTATTTTTTCTTTCTTCTTTTTTTCTGGGTGGAGTTCACAAGAATAGTGAGGTGGACTTAGAAGGACTAGGAAGTGAGTATGTTTGGGGGTGCATTATGTGAAATACTCTAATAATCAATAAAAAATATGTTGAAAAAAATGATTCAGAGCCTGGTTCAGACCTGGGTTGGCACTATGTTTGCTCCTTCAGTCTCTTTTATTTCATATAAACTTTGTCCATTTTGACTTAGATGGCCTTGTTCTCCTGATATCTTCCATCCCCTATGGCCCTTACACTCTTTGTGCATCCTCTTCTGCTGGTTTACCTGAGATTTGAGAAGAGGTATTTGGTGAAGACTCACTATTTAGAGCTGTGTGTTCCAAGGACAGATGTACTCCCTCTCTGTCTCTTTCTCAGTTTGTCTCTCAGTAACTGTATCTCTGTCTCTGTCTCCCTCTCCCTTCCTCCCTTGTCTTCCCTTCCTCCTTCCCTCTTTCTCACTTTCTCTCTATCTATACTGTCTGGCTGTGGATCTCTACATCATGGGTTCTAGTACATCAGTATGATGAAGGGAGGGTGTATGTTATGATGATGATGAGTGAATAAGGCAGTAATTTTAGGTCTTTAGCCTCTGGATCTTAGTCACCCAAGCAATGTGAGATATTGGTTCCATCTCATGGAGTGGATCTTAAATTGATTCAGGCATGGTTGGCTACTTCCACAAGTTCTGTGTCACAATTGTCTCAGCATATCTTGTAGAGAGGACATATTGTAGGTCAAATTTTTTCTTTTGTTTTGTTTTGTTTTATTGACTAAATCAATGTTTATGTTTCTCTTTTGGTAGCCTGCAAAGTACTTTCCAATACCAGAAGCACTAGAATGTAATAGTAAAGGCTTCACATGTGCACCATCTCAACTTCTCCATGTTGAAAGAGTTGTATGGGTGTTGTACTCAGCAAGGGATCTCCATTGTCAGTCTCCATGGAGCAACTCATTGCTTGGTAACAGCTTGAATTGTTTGAGGATTTCCATGGAACCCCCTTGGAATGCAACTCAGTCCTGGTACTAGAACTCTCATTTGATTATAAAAGATGGTCTCTTGAGACCCTGCTGGGCATTGGTGGTGTACATGCCTTTAATCCCAGCACTTGGGGGGCAGAGGCAGGCAGATTTCTGAGTTGGAGGCCATCCTGGTCACCAGAGTGAGTTCCAGACAGCCAGGGCTATACAGAAAAACCCTGTCTTGAAAAAAACAAAAACAAAAACAAAACAAAACAAAACAAACAAACAAAAAAGCAAGCTTCCTGGAGACTGCCAATTGTTCTGCTCAGCTGTGATGGGTGAGCCCTGGTGTGGCACTACCACAGAGACTTCTTCCATGATTACTTCTTGCTGCTGATATGCTTTCTCATGTTTGCCATTGCCATACTGATTTATTTGGCTTGGTGTGAGTGGACACAAGAGACTCTCACTGCCTATAACTTGGCAGATAGCCCATTCTGTTGGGCAAGTTTCTTGCAGATCAACATGAAGATGAATGTTCTTGAAATAATGCTGTCTAGATGAATCAATGATTTTATGCAATTTCTGACCTGATTTGAATAGTTTTAGGTAATTATCTTGGTTTAAATAATTTTGGGAAATTAGGGTAGTTGATAGAAAATGTAGTTAGGGAATTAAGATAGTTAATAGAAAGTTTTAAGTTATAATCAAGAGTAAAGTGTGACTCTTCTTGATAGAATGGCAAAAGCTGCTTGAGTTAAAGAAAGGAGTACAGTGAGCATTCATGCATTACAAGCATGTTGAGGCAAGAAGACTAGGTTTGGGACAAGTTAATGATCAAAGAAAACATATATTCTAGGTTGGGCCTGAGTTCCCTGCACTTGTGATCTAGGGATGAGCTAATAGGTTTTCAGTGTGCACCAGGAAATAATAAGGTTATAATAAAGAACAAATAGTTCTATTATGAGTATAAAAATAGAAAACCAATAATTAGCCAGCCTAGTGGATGTGACCTTTGAAAATAAGACACCTGTTCCTCAGAAAGTTCAGGTTGTAAGTATAGGGAGAAACTTGGTACTATATACATGGCCTGCTTAAATTTTGGTAATTAATGACTAAAAAATTGCTGCTTTGATGCCACAATGAGCTTTTGGAACGAAAGATGAGAACTGTTTAGTTAGATATGTTTTATATAAGAAATATATAATCAATATCCTGTTGTAATTCCCTTTTGTGTAATGACATTAATCTGTTTTTGAAGAGTATATCTTTGTTGTGATTATCTCTGGAAAATATGTAACTTATGACTATGAGGCAATTTTCTTTCTAATAGAAAAAAAAACCTTTGTCTTAAGGGGTATAAAGGGGGATTAAGAGAAGAAATAAATCTCTGGAGCTTATGTTTGCTTCAACCAATCTCTCTTTCCTTCCCTTCCTCCC
>NC_045030.1:97584767-97590223 GCF_008632895.1 Mastomys coucha
CTCTCTCTGTAAGTATGTATGGGTATGGGCCTGTTTGATCCCCCTTTCTTTTCTCTAACCACCTGCTGTCTATGGGTATCTGGACTGCTCCCAGCCAAAGGATCTCAGCACTGACCCCCATAGGCTGCCTGCTTCAGTTTACCCTTGTGGTATCAAAGCTAGGTCTTGGCATTCCCCCATTAGACCTCATTAGTTTCACCTTCATATATTTAAGAAGTTTCCACTGTACTGAGTTTCCATACTATCCCTCAAATGTTCCTCAATTCCAGCTGTCTCTCCTTCTCTCAACTTTATCTCCTCTCCCTTTCCCTACTTAATTCTCCCATTCCTTTCCACCACATCCAGTCAAGAGATCCATGCATTCCTATACCCCAGTCACCTCTTTTGTACCTCACTTCTCTGAGTCTATGTATTATAGCTTGGACATTATTTATTTAATGGCCAGTATTCACATGAGTCAATTCACACCATATTTGTATTTTTCATTCTAGGTTACTTCATTCAAGATGAGGTTTGTACTCCCACAAACAATGGAGGAGGTTTCCTCTTTTTCCATGTCCTTACCAGCAGGAGCTGTCACCTGTGATATTGATCTTAGCCATCCTGACAGCTGTAAGGTGGAATCTCAAAGTAGTTTCCATTTGCATTTCTCTGATGGCTAGGGATTTGATCATACCTTTATGTATTTCCCAGCCATTTGTGTTTCTTTTACTTAGAATTCTGTTTAGATCTGTATTGCATTTTTGTTTGGATTATTAATTTTTTAAATATTTAGTTTATTAAGTTATTTATATATTTTGGATATTAGTCCTCCTTGAGATGTGGAGTTGGTAAGACTTTTTTCTCATTCTGTAGGCTTCAGCTTTGTCTAAATAAGGTGTCCTTTGCCTTACAGAAGATTTTCAGTTTCACAAGGTCCCATTTAGTAATTGTTGATCTTATTGCCTGTAAGTGGCATGTTCAGGAGTTGTATATGGTTCCAATGCATTCAAGGCTTTTCCCAACTTTCTCTTCTATCAGGTTCAATGAATCTAATTTAATGTAAATATCTTTGATCCATGTGGACTTCAGTTTTGTGCATGGTGATAAGTATGGAGATATTTTCATTCTTATGCTAACATCCAATTAGACCAATACTATTTGTCAATACACTTTTTTCCAGTGTATTTCTGGATCTCTTTATCAAAAATCATGTGTCCACAGGTGTGTGGACTTATGCCCAGGTCTTCATGTTCATTGCATTGATCAATGTATCTGATATTATGCCAATACTATGTGGTTTTTATTACTGTGGCCTTGTAGTACTATTTGAAATCAGGGATAATGACAGCTCCAGCCATTCTTTTATTCTTTAAGATTATTTTAGTCAACCTGGGCTTTTTGTTTTGTTTTGTTTTGTTTTGTTTTATATGAAGTTGAGAATTATCCTTTTGTGTTATGTGAAGAATTCTCTTCTGCAGATTACATTTAGTATAATGGACATTTTCACTAAGTTAACCCGACTGGTCCATGAACATGGAAGATCTTTCTATCTTCTGATATCTTCACTTTCTTTCTTGAAAGACTTGTAGTGAACACTGTTATTTTTTAATGGGCACAATGGGTGGTACAATGGTTCAACAGGTAAAGGCTCTTGGTGTCAAGCATTACCAACTTGTGTTCAATCTCAAGAAACCACAGGGTAGAAGGAAAGAACCAACAATTTCATATTATTAGAAAGAAATATTTTGGAATTATTTTTCCCATAATGCAAATGCTTTCACTATGCCATTTTCTTTTGTCACATTGAGGGGCTTTCTAAGGAATAATTGTATCAAACAGTTTATACATATATAAAGCATATTTATTAAGCATTCATTAAATGATACATCTGAACACAGAACAAAATAGATTGTGACCTGAGATTTATAAACCTTTTCTCTCCAAGTTGTTTTTGGCAAATATTTTTAAAACACAGAGAAGCTAAGGAATATATCAATTTTTTATCTTTTTCAATTTCATACACCTATACCATACTCTTTGATCAAAGTCTCCTCCTCATTCTCACTTATCGTGTTCCCTTCCCAGAAAATCTTCTTTCCATATTCCTTTTCTAATTTCCTGTCTTTTTATTTATTTATTTATTGGTATGAGTTACTTAATTTAATTAGAGTTTCCTGACTAAGCATAGGCAGGGGTTGTTTGTTCTGTAGCTGAGCTAGGCTAACATATCAGTGATAATAACCTTTAACTGCAGTCATTTGCTCACAGCACACTGATCAGTTTTGAGTCACTGCACTGTCACCCACTGCAAACAGAAGCTTCTCTGAACAGAGCTGAGATTACCACTAATTCATAACTACTAATGTAAACATAGAGAGGGCATTTTAACATTAAGGGAATTTAGCAATAAAACATTAGCAGGTTCCTCTCGAAAGTCTATGACCTCCCCAACTATGGACTTTGCCCAGGTTTACAGTAACAGGTTTGAGTTTTTCCCATGAATTGGTAGAGAAATTGCCTTAATGGGCCCCAGAAAAGGGAAATTTATTTCAGGTCTAGTGATTAAGGATACTATCGACCTCTTCATTACTCATAGTCCTCTTTAAATGTAACCCTGAACAAGATCAAACCAGCTAAAATCTCAGGAAGAGTTGGAAAGGGCCTTATGAAGATTTGCAAACAGCTGAAGGGCTATTGTCTATTGGTGTCTGTTGGCCCAGGGAGAGTCATTTTACTTCAGGGTTGCTGCTTCTCAGAGGTTACACATGTCCCAGGAAGAACTAAATGCTTTTTTGTTTGTTTATTTGGTTTGCTTTGTTTTTGGAAAGAACATATGAACTTGGGAGATATAGTGATAAAAGGTAATGGATAAATTGGAGGGAAGAAGTAAAGGGGTTGGATTTTATCAAAATGCACCATACCTATGAGATTCATAAACTATAAAAATCTAATTGGAAGAATATTATGTAAGGAATTTCTTTGTTTCAATTTAACAGCTGGCATATAAGCAACATATTGTCCTGAAGTTTTATGGCTAAAATTTCTGGGATGATACTATTTAGTGGCCATAAGAAGTAATCTGTAAAGTCTATTGGGTCAGATGATATGTGACGATTGATTGTTAACTCCAGATAATACTTTATAATCCAAGTGCAATGGGAAGAACTGAAAACAGGCCAAGCAAACAGTCATTTTGCAGAACTATGCTACATGAACACCATATATGAGAGGCTTTGCTTAGACTTAAATGGTTAGCATACTAGTAGTCAACAAAGCAAAATACATTTCACAACTGAAACAACAGAAAATAACTATAGCTAATTATACCTTTAGTGAACTGAATTCCTTCTATGTGCCAAGCATCATGGAAGACTCTTTCATATCAAGCAGCAGTTAATACCACAGCCATTTAATAAGAGTAGGCATTGTTTTCTCTATTTCACAGATGAGGACTAGAAAATCAAGAGGTGAAAAGAATCTCAGAAATAGGTGAATAAAATCCAATAAGGGTATTTGAATGAATCAGATAAGTATTTTTTAAAGACTTATTTATTTATTTTATGTATGAGTACACTGTAGCTGTCTTCAGACACCCCAGAGGCGGCATCAGATCCCATTACAGATGGTTGTGAGCCACCATGTGGTAGCTGGGAATTGCACTCAGGACCTCTGGAAGAGCAGTCAGTGCTCTTAACCACTGAGCCATCTCTCCAGCCCAGATATTTTTTTAAAGGTGTTTTCTTTTTAAAAGGAATATATTTACTTTTAATAATATAATGTATTTAATAATTCTCATGCATCAAACCTTGATTGTATTCACCTCCACTGCTTCCTCAAGTTCTCTGTTTCACTTTATGTCTTCTTTATTATTATTATTATTTTAGAGGAGACTATATCCTAGCAGATATTTAATTCTTGGGCTCTTACTATCTTTCCTAATCTTCTTCTGTGATGTTCCCAAGCCTTGAATGTAAATGTTCTATTTTAAATATATGGATTATGGGGGACACCTCACAATCGGTTGATCACTATATCTTGTTACAGGTGAGAGCTACATCTGAGGTTATAAGTATTTATTATGCAGTTAGAGGTCATATTGTTTGGAAAATTGGCAATAATAGATTCTTCCATAGCTTCCATGGCCCCACCAGACAGAGGAGGTTGACTACATTTATAGTGTCAGGCATAAATTCCATTCTGCTAAGTGGGCCTTAATTTCAATTAGGTGACTATTGGTTACAGCTATGATATAGGTGTCACTGTTACACCCTTTGGAATATCTTGGTTTGCTAGGATTGTTGTGGTATACTGGTGTTACAGCTGGATAGGACATTTTGATTTCATTTCTCAGTTGGAAGCTTCACATTTCCTTCCAAAACAGTGAGATCTTGGCCTTAGGGAGAAGGCTTCCAAGTTAGATCCAGATACATTCTACTAAATACTATCTGTGAAGTGTATTGTGTCTTCAGCAATAGGGTCTTACCTTCTATTTATGGAAAGCACCAATAGCAACAGCAGTAGTT
Source organism: Mastomys coucha (assembly GCF_008632895.1). NCBI lineage: Eukaryota > Metazoa > Chordata > Mammalia > Rodentia > Muridae > Mastomys > Mastomys coucha. Next base: position 97,589,273 of record NC_045030.1, read on the forward strand.
TACAATGTTTGGTGGTCGGGCTTCTTTTTACATCCTTGACCTCAAAAAATCTTGACTGGCAATATGTTTTTTGTTAGTTTGTGTGGGGATTATTGTCACCTCAATTGACATAACTTTAGTTATATATTTAATTTTTAGTAGCCATAAAAATAATGGGACTCCATAAGCCTTTTTATCTAAACATCCTACTGTTACTTATCTTCCTTCCTTTTTCCTCTGCATTGACATTCCTGTCTCCCCAAGTAATCTCCCTACCAGCTTTTCTCATTTTCCACTTCTTAGTAACTGTGCCCTACTATTATTCTCTTTTCTAGTACTTCTCCCCCAACACATCATTGTGCATTTTAATATTTTTGATATCTGTGGTTACTTCAGAATACATACCTTTGTCTAAAGATTTAGAGCTAACATCTACAAAAAAGAGAACAAAGATTGTTTTTATTTATACTTCTTCATTAGTTCCCTCAGCATAATATTTTCTAGTTCCATCCATTTATCTCCAAACTCAAGATTACATTTTTTCTTTAAAGGGGTAAATAGTATTTGATAGTACCACATTTTCATTATTTATTCATCAGTTGAAGGACATTTATATTATTGCCATTTCATAACTGTTATGAACACAATAATAATGACCAGAGAGTAGAATGTCAAGTTATTTGGTTATATATGTCTCTCAATGGTATATCTGGGTCATATAGCAGATTTGTTTTTACCTTTTTGAGAATCTTCCAAATAGATTTCCAAAGTGGCTGCAACAGTTTATAACCCCAAAAACAATGAATGAGGATTCTGCTTTCCCTACATCCATCAATTGTTTTGCTGATCTTACCCATTTTGACTAGAATACAATGAAATCTTAGTGATTTTAATTTGTATTTCCCCAATTGGCAAGTATGCTGGTATTTCTCTTTGTTTCACAGTCTAATTATTTGTTATTCTTAGAAACTT
>NC_045030.1:97590313-97608713 GCF_008632895.1 Mastomys coucha
GACTTTGTGTATAAATTTAGGAATGTGTTCCTCGCATTTTTCTTCAACTCCATTCATTCTTTAAGATAGAAGTTCAGTATGTTCTGCAGCTTTCCTTTATATTTCTTTTTTATTTAATTTTTTTTTCAAACAATATATTTGATCACATTCCTTCTCCTACCCTACTCTTCCCAAGTCTACCCATCCAATTCTACTTCCCCTATGTTATCTCTCTTTTTAAAAGCCAGTAAAATACAAAAACAAAGAAAGAAAGAAAAAGAAAAATGCCAAAAACCTCAAACAAGATGAAGAAAAACTCACAATAAACAAAGAGAAAACACCTGGAGTTCATTTGCTGTTGACTAACTAGTTATGAGCATGGTGCCCATACTGCAGTTTGATTGACATACCAGGAATATTTCATTGGAGAAAAGTGATTTGCCCTCTGTTAGTAGATATCAATTACAAATAGCTTCTTGAGAAAAAGGTGGGACCCCAAGTGAACTTACTTCTCTGGGTGCTTGCACTTCATCTGATTTGAACCTGTGTAGTTTCTGCCTGGGCTGCCACAGTGTCGAGAAGTTTACAGGTACATCAGTCCTGCTGTGTTTAGAAGACATTGCTTCCTTGGAGCCATCCACCACATCTGACTTTGAGGGTCTTTTGCTACCTTTTCAGCATGGATTTATGAGCCTTGGAGGGAGTTATTTGGTGAAGAAATCACATTTAGGACTGAGGGTTTGAAAGATTCTCATAGTCAGAACCCTCTTCAGTTGAGGGCCTCTGTGGTCTAGTTCCCAACTAGTGCAAGGAGAATCTTCTCTGGTGAACGCTGAGCCAGCCATTGATCTTATTCCCAGCTTAGTGTGGCTACTGGTTAGAGAGTGTTTTTATAGGTATGTGGGTAATACAAAGTAATGGAAATAGGATAGAAAGAAAGGCTGAAAGAAAAAGCAAGAAAAGGCCTTGGGGGTTTCTGGGTCTACCTGAAAAGGTGGGATTCACAAAGCAGTTTTTAACTTTCATGAAGTCACATTTGTAAATTACTGAACTTAATTCAGAAGCAAATGAAATACAACTGGTACTAAACACCATGAAGAAACAAGCTGGGGAAAATATCATGCATACTTCCTGTTCACAATAGCCTCAAATATATGAAGAAATAATCTTAGACTAAGAAGTGAAAGTCCTCTACAATAAAAATTTAAATCTCTGAAGAAAAAGATTGAGGAAGGTACTAAAAAATGGAAAATCTTCCTATGTCTGGGTTGCTAGAATTAACATTGTGAAAATGACCATTCTACCAAAGGTAATAGAATGGTACCTTGGATTACATTTGCATAAGCTTTGACTTGTTGGTATTTTCCTTTGTTGAATAAGCATGTGTATGCTTTAGGAGAAGGTTCTTTAGTAATTTCCTTTTTACAGGTCACATGCTTCAATGTGTGGGACATTGACCTGTAGGCATCACTCCCTTTATTCCATTTTAGCTCTGGGCCTTTCTTTAAACTTCTCATCTATTTCAGCACACGAGTTGTCTCTCAGCATTGAATTTGCTGGTGCTTTGTTTCTCTTCAAACTAAATTTTGTGTTTCTCTGTGCCCTGCTTTATCATTTTATTGTAAATCTGCATAAGAGTAGCCACTAATAATCACATGGAGGAGACAATTTCAAGTTACCTTAACATCTCCTCTGCAAAGAACATTAGTCCAAAACTCTTTAATTTAGCCTCAGGCAGAGTCTTAGGACAAGTGCCAAAACCCAGCCACATTAGTTATCAAAATATCACAAAAATTGTCTCTAGACCAGTTGCTAATATTGTTTTCTAATGAAACCACTCATCTTCCAAGTGCCTACTAGGGTGGCCCATTAAGCTTCACTTAGCAGGCTCAACCACTTTCTTAATCCAAAGTCCCAACATTTTACATATTTCTCCAACAAGCAGTATAGTCAGGCCTGCCACAGTAATACTATAGTGCCTGATATCAAACTCTGTCTTTTTTTTGAAACTCTATCTTAGTTACATTTTTATCAGTATGAAGAGACAGAATGTCTGATGTCCAAGGCAACTAAGAAAGCATTTAACTGGAGACTTCTTTACAGTTTCAGAGGGTGAATCAATTTCTATCATGGCAGGAAGCAATGCATCAAGCAACCATGCATGGAACTGGAGCAGTAGCTGATAGCTTACATCTTATATCTGACACACAACTACAAGGGACTGGAGTAGTGGCTGGAGTAGGCCCCAGTGATATGTTCTTGAACAAAAACCTTCCCAAAACACCACCAACTAGAGACCAAGGATTCAAATGTATGTTCCTATGGGGGCCATTCTTAGTAAAATCTTTAACAATATACTTATGAACTCACAGAGACTGTGGCAGTTTATACAAGACCCATATAGTTCAAGGCAGATTGGATCACTGCACTGAGAAAGAGAAATGAACAAAGTTCCATTCTTAACTAGGAAGCCATTTGCAATTGATACTTGCTGGCGAAGGAGAAAATTGGTTTTATCAACCACACTCCAGGGCAGGTCTCATGCTTAGGAGTAGTTGGCCAACACAAAGCAGACTCTCTACTATTATTGTGTGTGTGTGGAGGTGTAGTAGGATGGAGTGGCTCTTATTTCATTGTATACATTTTTGACTATTTGCTTTTTGTTTTTTTTTTATTTTTATTGTTATTGTATTTTTGTGCTTTTTGTTTTTTAAGTAAGAGAAAGAATATAAAGTTGGGTGAGCAGGGAGGTGGGAAGGATCTAAAGGATTTTTGGTCAAGAAACCCAATCAAACATACTATATGAAGACTTTTTAAATGTATCTAGAGATTGAAATTTAAGAACCATTAGCATGTTGAGGGTATTTCAAACAATGAATCTAGAAAGAGCTATGTTGGTTCTCTTAAGATGAACATCAAGCTGTATTTTCAGATAAACCATTCAAAGTTGAACTTATCAGTTCTTCTCAAAAATATGCTTCTTTCAGTGCTATTTATTCAAATCTTTGGTACACCAGATCAAAAAAGTCTAGCATATGTTCTCTCATATGTGGAAAACTGCAGAGGTAAAGGAAACGAATGCTAGAAATCACTAAGTATATGAAAAAGGGAAATGCATATAAAAGATGAGTATTAGAGGAGGTGAGTCTGATCAAAGTACCTTATATACATCTATGTGATGTCATAACAAAACAAATTATTTATATAATTAATAGATACTAAGAGCATTTTTGCTCCCTAAGTTGGTGTAAAGGGAGATAATTGAGTGCTCCGCTCTAAACAGGACATTTATATGACTGCCACTAATATTTATAGAATGTTGCAAAATAAGGGACAGGGAGACTGTAAGAGCTAGAAGGCAGAGAATGGGGCAGCAAAATACTATGTTGAGTATGACACAGGCATTGGATTCATTAATGCATACGTACTATGCTTGCTTATAGTGGACCTGTAGAAATTGGACCTGTCATGAGCCAGTCATGGACAGAAAGGGGTTGATAGGGCATACTCATCTCTGCTAAATTTCTCTCTAGTGCTGAGAGGGGTAGATACTGCCTTAAACTCTGTACCTCACCAATGTCCAGTGAAAAACTGAGTACCCATCATCATAGAGAAAACCCCAGTTTGTAAATCAAAACAAAAAGTTATAAATATAGAAGAGCCTGTAGGGAATATGCGAGTTGACTGTAAATAAGAAGGTGGGTGATAAGAGCAATCAGAACTCATAGATGTCTTACATAGACTTATAGGCTTGCCAAAAAACATTAGCTTTCTTAAACATTATCTTTTCTCATTCTTACTTATTTTAGTTTCAAAATATTTCCTTAATCTATTTTTTCAGTTAGTCAGGATTTCTGTTGTATATCATCAGAACTACTTTTATAGTTCCTAAATATTTATACTATCGTTACTCTACTTTCTCCAAATCCATAATTCTTATTTCTACCAGAGGTTTATCTAAAAATAATTCAAAGTCATAGAATTCATGTACTTCTCTCGTTTTGCATTGGTATTTCATGTTCTTTTATTCAATATATTCATCACCTACTATGAGCCAGACACTGTAATGGTCATATGGGATCCAAGGTGAGAAAATGCAGACAGTCATTGTTTCATGGAGGTCACAATGAATAAAGTCTGAGAACTTTGTCAGAGGGTGCAAAGACTCCATCACCAGGATGCTGTATGTCTTTCTAACTATTGCTGCTGCTGCCTCTCTACTTCTCCTGCATTTCAGAGATAGGAAACTTTTTTGCTGTCTTCCTTGGGGCTCATGTTTTTAAATTCCATTTCTTCTCTTCAATATTCTCCTCTCTGCTTGGAACACCATTTAGGGCCCCACCTCCTTTAGATGAATCAATTTTTCTTTAAAGGCACTCTGTTTCTTATCTATTGAACTGTTTCTATGATACCTTAGGCCCACTCCTATACAAACATATCACAATCATAGAAGCTATTTTTAATGTAGTCATCATCTCCTCTATTTATAAGTGGCTTGAAATTATCAAAAAATAAATTAAAGCATTGAAAGCTGATTTCCTTAAGTCCTGACAATAAATACCTGAATTTCTTTAAAATAGAGCAGCCATTTTAAAAGGAGAATTAATACATAAGAAGTGTGAAAACAGAAGCCTAGTTGGCAGTCATGGATGTTACGATTCTTTTCTCATATAGAGGCTTGGAGATGGATACCTTAGCCCTGAAGATGGTATTTCAAGGAAATGAGATTCAGGTCCTAGAGAAGATAAATAGCCATTTTAAAAGGACAAAAGATACACTGACTATTGTAAATCCTTTGCAGTAAATGCCCCAAGGAAAGAAGTACAAAGGCGAGCTCAAGTATTGGCTAAAATAATAAATACACTAACTTTACCGGGCAGGCATTTCAAAGCGGACAGGCATTGTGCTAGAAACCCAGATTGTTTCTATCTCTTAGTGTCAAGACTTGGAGAGAACAAGTGCTTTGAGTTATATAGTTTTCAGAGATAAGACCTCATTTATTTATCTTTGTATCTTTACTTCACACCCCAGGAACCAAACAGACTGATCCAATCATATCCTTAGAACAGCAAGAGTCACTGGAGCTGTGATAATATGTATGAGATTTTCTTAGTATATCCCAGCCTGAGTAGGGGATTTTTCCTAAATCCATAGAACTGAGCATTCAAGTTGTGGGTCTGCATTTCAAATGACTGGTGTAAGGGGATTAGTAACTGAGTTGAATGATAAGTGCCTACTATGGGCAAGGTAACAGTTGCTATAGTAGTATGTTCTTATAAGAGAACTACCAAAAGAGCTGAAGTTGCTGCTCTCAGAAATTACATTTTTTTTTGTGCTAGAGAAGAAGAAAAATACACGTAAAAAGATATCCTGAGCAGTAAGTGAAAGATACCAACAATGAGTGGTTCACATACATGGTGAAAGGAGCAATTTTCCACCATCATTTTAATCAGGAAGATTCATTGTTCATGGTTATAGCCTCCTCCACAGCCTCTTGAGTGGCTAGTTTTGGAAGAAGAGTGCATTAATGAAACCAGGAGGCACTGAAGCCTGAATAGACATTTCCCAGCGTGGTTGAGTACATCTAGATTGAGATCCTTGAATTAATACTCTCGCCAACTTGAGTTGTTTTTAAAGTTTCTATCTACTTGTAAGGAGCTGGAACATTTTGTTCCCAATTCTCTGACCTCTATGAGAAACCTGATATAAAGCAATCATGCTCAGCCTTTCACGCGTCCCTGACAGAGCCATAGGGCAGCAACTTTTACATATGCCTAGAGAAAAAAAATCACTTGCTGTTCTTTTTATTATCTGGCATATTAAATAATTGAACACTGTTCTATTACAAACACAACTGAAAATCTAAGAAATTAAAATTCCAAATCAAAGTAAATAAGTGTTAATGAGAAAAATGTCCAAATGCATGCCTGCCAGGTATTACGTGCCACAAACAATACATGAGTCTGTAAAATATAGTGATTATTTAAAGAAACAAAAGGGAAACAGTGGAATGTTTCAGTGGGTTAAAATCACTTGTTGCCATGCCTGTTGACCTATTTGATTCTCAGGGTCCACATGGTAAAAGGAGAGATGAACACCTTTAAGCTGTCTGCTGACCGCCACAGATGCTCCATATAACGTGCACAACATTCACACACACACACACACACACACACACACACACACACACACACACGTTTTCAAATAAATATGTTTAAAGAGAAAAATGTATATTAAGACTAAAAAAATTAGGTAAACAAAACATATAGGGATACTAGTGGAAAATTAAGTTTATAGACACAGGCAATAAGGATACAAGGGTGATGGAAATGTTTCAAACTTAAAGATAACAAAAAAGTCACAGGTAGACCCTGAGTTTTTCAGCTTATTGACTTATGCTTCTTTCATTATTTCATATAATTCTTTTAGTATGTACTTTTCCAGACTGGAGAAACATATTTTAGTATAGCAGAGGATCAAGGTGTGGTTCCCAGCAGTTATATAGTGGTTTACAACCATCTATATCTTCAATTCCCGGAAATTTGACACCTTTTTCTGACCTCTATGCTCACCAGCATATAACACATATACATATATATATATATATATATGCAAAGGAAAAACACTCATGCACACAAAATCAAAATAAATAAACATTTACAAGCTAAAATTAATTTTACTTGTTTTTTTTAAGGATCATGCTTTTGCCATATAACACAGGCTGACTTCAAATCCACAATATCACTACCTGTTCCTATCAGTTGTGGGGTTATAGATATCTACCAGCATGCTCTAATTATTAGATGACTTTCATTTCTCTTTTTTAAAAAGAGAAACTTCTCAACTTTTATAAAAATTGGCTTGGAAGAAGCAAAGACAACTGAGGTATAAGACAGGATCAAATTAAAACTCTTATTTATCATAATTTGCATTTCCTGACTAATTGTTAGCTTTAAATTTTCTTATAAGATAGATCTCTGACTTCTATTTCAGAATCCAGCAATGATGCTAGTGTGTCATCAGTAAACATGTTTGGGCCATAATCGGTTGATTACATTTACCCCTGTCTATTCTCCCAAGACTCCTCTATGATGGCTTCTATAAGGAACTTATCTTGCACTCACAATACCTAATGGCTCATTTGTAACTTTTTTTTTTTTTTTTGGTGTTTTGAGACAGGGTTTCTCTGTGTAGCCTTGGCTGTCCTGGAACTCACTCTGTAGACCAGGCTGGCCTCGAACTCAGAAATCCACCTGCCTCTGCCTCCCAAGTGCTGGGATCAAAGGCATGCGCCACCACCGCCCGGCTTCATTTGTAATCTATAGCTTCTTTCTCAACTCACTTGGAGCTGTTCTTACTTTGATGAGGCAGCTATTGTAAAAATAAATGAAATTTAGTCATTTAGTTCATTTATAACTTTATTCTACAAGTTAAAATTTGGCTTAGTGGTAAGGGTATTTGGTTAGCATGTACAAGGCCTAGAGTTTCATACTCAACAGCATGGAAAGACACATAAATAAAAGTTAAGAATAAATTTTTATTGTAATGTGTCTCCTGCTTAGATCAGCAATTGGGTCAGGAAGAATCAGTATGTCTGTCTTGTTTTAGGAATCCTGTGAATGACTTTAAATTGAGAAAATTTACATGGTACCTTCACTTTGGCATGGCTCAGGTTTGATTTTGGCCTGGGAAAAGATTTATGGATATATCCAGTATTTATAACCCCCATTTGGACATACAGCATAATAAATGATAGGCCCCCCAGGGCTAAATCTGGAGCCTGTAAAGTTCAATATTTTCATCCACAGCATAAATTATAGTAGATGGTGTCAGCTGTATCAATGGAAATCAATTAAATTATAATTGCAAAGAAGGAACTTGAACTTCTAATTATTTCTGCACATTGTAGCCAGACTGATCTTAAAATACTACTTTAATATCATTTCTCTGATAACCAGCCTAAAATAAACCTCAAATTTCTCATTCAAACATAGCTTCATATTCTAGTTAAATTATATCCATGAAATATATTTGTTTTTTATTTTTATAGTATTTATTTAGTATATGTTAATGTGGTTAGTGTTACATCAGTACATACATACAGAATGCATAGATTAAAGTCATTATCCACTTAACTACCTTTCCACACCCATTTCCAATGTGTACTAATTACATTTATATATTCATGTTGTCTTTTTTAGTTTTAATGTGTGAGAAAGAATGGGTCAAACTTATTTTTCTATCACTGTTTTAGTTCATGCAACATTATATCCTCGATTCCTTTATAATTTGTTGCAAATAAATGTTTTATTATTCCTCATATCTGAATAACTTCCTCTTTCTCTTCACCTATTAATGGACACCTATGTTGACCTTATATCTTTTCTACTATGAATACTGTTTCCATAAATAAGTGTAGTTAGGTGTTTATTTGTATGTTGATTTCATTTCACTTCAGAACTATCATGGTTGAATAATATTCAGATTACTTTTAGTTTTTTAATCCTGTAAGGACACTGCACACTGATCTCCACAATAGTGGCACTAATTTACATTCCTACTAACATTATGTGAGGATTTCTTTTCTCCCATATCCTCACAAGCATTTGTTTTTATAGTATTCATTTTAACTGGGCTGAGAAGGAATTTCAGTGTAGGTTTTAACTATGGTTCCCTAGTGGTGAATGAAGGTGTAGAATGTAGAAGGTGTTTTTCTACCTTATATTATTGTCAGTTGAATTATATGTTGAGATCATGTACCCAATTTTAAAATGGATTGTTTTGATGTTCAGTGATTTTATTTTTATTTCTTGTTTGTTTTTTTGTTTGTTTGCTGTTAAGGTTTTGAGTTCCGTATATTCTGGACCATCTTTATCTATCAGGTGAATAATTGAAAAATATGTCTTCTGTTCTATAAGTTGTGCTTCTCACTGGAATATCAGGTTTTGCCTATTTTTTGCTTTATTTGTACTCATGTAAGCTCCTCATCTTCTGTAACACTTAAAACAGATCACTGAATATAATATATAACGTAAGTTATAACAGTTTTAGAAAATGTAGGGAGATTCTAGATGATCTATAGATAAGGACAATATTTTAGACTTCACCCAAAGTACATTACACATAAATTAAAAGTGATAAACTATATTTCACTAAAATTATAATCTATTGTTTTATGAATCAATAAGGGTATAACCAAAGATGGAAAAGACTTTAGAAATACTTTGAAGCTACATAAACTGCTCATCTGACAAAGGACTAATATATAATAATAATAATAATAATAATAATAATAATCAACCTGCCAGACACAGAGCATGACAAAACAACAATGCTTTAATTTTCTTGGACACTCTTATTTTAGAACACAAGGTAGTCTTTTGCTTAAAAAAGATTAACATATTCTGAGGTCCATGCTACATTCACAATGTATCCCTGCAGAATGCATGTAAGTCTTACTCAGTAAAGCTTCAGATTCAGAAAATGCTTATTCCAGCTGTGTGGTGCATAAACCTCAAGACACATACTTCAAGATCTATTTTACTAAACAACTTTAGTCTTATGAAATTGTCATTTTTTTTAGGTCAGAACAAGCTTATGTTTTAATCTTTTTTGTGTTGCTGTAGCACAAAAACACTGGCTAGGTACTTTAAGTAGACAGGTTTGAAGAAAGTACAGTAGTATCCATCTGTAGTCCTAGTTACTCAAGACACTGGGGTAAACAGATTACTTGATTCTACAAGTTCAAGGCTAATCTGTTCAACATGGGGAGAGTTGGAATTTAAATAAATAAATAAATAAATAAATAAATAAATTTGTAGATTTACTACCTTGGAAAGGCACAGAGCATATTTCTAGAATTTTGACAAAGGTTTTGTTGACTGATACAAAACATATTAGAATGGCAAAAGGAAATTGCTACATGTAGAACAGGTCAAGTATTTGCTTTGAGATCACTTTTCATAATTATCTTGCTAACTCAGTAACTACTCCACCTGTGAAACATGACCAATACATCAGTAGTAATTCATTCATGAGCCCTCATGGCCTAATCCCTCCCAGAATAAGTCCCACCTCTTATAGTCCCTAATAGCTCAACATGAAAGATCATATTTCTATCACTTGTGTTCTGGAAGAACAAAAACAACAACGAAATTGGAATGTAATCATGAAGTTTAACAATTTCAAACGGTACAAAGATATAGATCATAAGGATGTATTGATGGTATTTGTAGAGGTATAGAGTTTGGTAATTAAAATCAACTAGTAAGGTACAAGCCTTGTTTGGCTTCTGTTGACTACAAACTTGGTTGTCAACAGAACCAATACATACTGCCTCATTTCCCTCATAGGATGATGACTAGGTAGACCCTATCAGATATGGGTATTATGAAATCTCATTCAATTCAGTTAAGTTCTTAGAAAAACAACTTTCCCAGACAGTACACCCACATAAGCTATTGATACATAAGTCAAGGTAGGAGATGCTGGTATATAGGACCATAAGAGTATCAGTAATTAAAAAGATAAATGATCCCAAAAGATTCCATTTGAACACTGGAGGGTGAAGATACTGATAAGTGAGTGCAAACGCTGTACTAGAAAATGAGAAAGCATTATTAGAAAAGGATAAGTGGATATATAAGAACACAGCCTGCATTCAGGTAGTAGAGGGGTTATTCTCCAAGTCAAAAGAGAAATATATAACTAATATAGGAGAAGATGTATACTTTGAAAAACTCACAAAATGTTATATTATAGAGCCAAATAAATGGAAAAAGCCTAAATCCATAAGCAGAAGACTGTTATGAGGTATCTATGTTCCCCAGAGCAACCCGCAGAAATGATAGGAACCCCTCATTATCCTAGTAAGATTTCTGTACAAATGAAAAAGCAGATTTTAAAATTCATATGGAATTTCAGGGGGCCTCTAATAGCCAAGAGAATGTTGAAAAAGATAAAAACATGCCTAATCTTGGTGCGATGACACATACTTGTAATTTCAGCATTCAAGGTAGGAGGCTCACAAGGTGATTTCAGTCTGAGTCACACACTCTGTCTCAAATAAAAGAAAACAAAAAATATCGAACTTACATTCATCATATAAGCCAGCAATTCTACTCTTATGTGTATACCTAAAAGAAATAAAACATGATTTCTACACATATATCTCCTTCTAATACATTTTTGCAAATGAATATGTATAGAGCATACTTTTTACTTGTAAGATTTATAAATTAAAATATAATCACAAAATTTTCTTCCCCAAATCCTCCAATATACCTTCATTCTCAAATTCATTGCCTGATTTTCTTTATTATCATCACACACACACACACACACACACACACAAACATATATGTATGTGTAAACACATAAAATTATAAAATATAAGTATACCAGGCTAAGTGCATTTAGTGTTGCATATTTGTATTTATTTTCATGGGTGATCACTTGAATTAGAGGGTTCATCTGGGAAGACTAATTCTCCTTCACTCAACATTCATTAATTGCCCATAGCTCCTCATCTAATAATGGGACCCCAGGAGATTTCCCCATTCCATGCTAGAATGTCTATTGGTATTGCCATTGTTTAGGTCTTGTTTAGGCAACCATATTGTTGAGGTTTCATGGTGTACCGTCCTTATCCTTTCTAGGAGACAAAATCTCTCATAGTAGACTTCCTAGTGCTTTGTCACTTAAAATTTTTCTTCTTCCTCTTCCATGATGTTCTATGAGTTAGGGGTGAAGGCTGTGTTGTAGATGCATCAATTGGGACTGGGCATCCCACAATCAGTTATACTCTGTGTTTTGATCAGTTGTTGCTTTCTATAATGGCCTTTGCTACATAAAGGATCTTCAATGGTGAAGGGTAAGAGATACACTTACCTATAGGTATATTGATAAATATTTGTAATGCATTTTGGAATTATGTTGGTTTAGTAAAGTTATAGCAATAGATTCTTCTTTAATATCCATGATGTCACAAACACAATGAGTTTGCAGCTTTTTCTGACATAATTTCCATCCTGTTAAGTAATCTTAAATCTAATCAGATAGCTTTTACTTACTACTAAGTCATGAGTGCAGTTATTCCAGCCTTAGGGATATCTCACCATACTGAGTCACAGCAGGGTGACTCTATTGGCAGCTCTTATATCTCCTCCCAATACTGTAAAAACTAGGCCTTGATGAGAATGCTATCAAATTAGCTACGGTTTGATTCCTTTGAGTGCTGTGTCTAAAGTACATGGTATCAGCTTTTACTTATTCTGGGAGGTAACAAGAGCAACAGCAATAGCCTAAAACGGATTTGGGCATCTGTTGGACTGACTTGGCTAACAACTCAGAAGGAGGTTTCTCGTGTATTTTATTGAAGGCTTTCTTACATAGCTAATGACTCTTGGGGGCAGGGTAGTCAGTCCAAGTAGCATAGCTGAGGTCTAACTTATCAATTTTAGACTTAATTCTAATTTTTAGACTTAATTATGGTGACCCCATAGGAAGAAGCAGTCTTAATTAACCTGGACCCCTGAAATCTCTCAGACACTGGGCCACCAACTAGGCAGCATACACCAGCTAATATGAGGCCCCCGAAATATATACAACAGAGGACTGTTAGGTCTGGACTCAGTCAGAAAAGATGCACCTAAACTTTGAGAGACTTGGGGCTCCAAGGAGTTAGGAAGTCTGATGGGATGGTGGTGGGTGGTGGGAAAATCCTCTTGGAGACAGACAAGGAGTAGGGTAGGGGTTAGGGAGAATGTGTGGGTTGTAGAAGAGTCGGAGGGTAGACCAAGAGTGGGGTAAAGTCTGGACTATAAAAACAGGTTAAAGAATAAATTTTAAAAAGGAAAAAAGAAAAGTTTCACACTATCATTCCAATTATAGGTAAGGTAAGGCCTAACAACCAGGCACTCAAAAAAAAGATAAAAAGTCATATGCATATGCATGCACATGTACATGCACACACACATATATATACATATATGTATATATATATATATACACATATCAGGGAGTATATATATATATATACTCCCTGTCTCCAAGAGGATTTTCCCACCACCCATCCCCATCCCATCAGACTTCCTAACTCCTTGGAGCCCCAAGTCTCTCAAAGTTTAGGTGCATCTTTTCTGACTGAGTCCAGACCTAACAGTCCTCTGTTGTATATATTTCGGGGGCCTCATATTAGCTGGTGTATGCTGCCTGGTTGGTGGCCCAGTGTCTGAGAGATCTCAGGGGTCCATGTATACATATATATGTACACACACATACACATGCAACCACACTCACCTCCTATAACACATACACACTTACACATACTCCCTTTATGTTTCTCTTCAGTATTATCTGATAAAGTATATAAATGTTTATTATTAATTATTATGTGTACTCCAGTCACACTCAAAGACATGGAGAATAGAAGGGATTTGGTACTACTTCTCTTCTCCCAACTAGTAGAGAACACAAGATCTACACATAGAAAAATTCCTGAATAATATAAGCTAGCAAAAGCAAAGTAATAAATTGTATGATGCCAGTACTAACTGCTGCTTCAGTTCAAAAGGAGGCAATATATGTACTTGGGTAAGACTACAGGAAGAATAAGTACATTAATAAGCCACTGTAACAGATGTGGAAGAAATAAGCCTACACTTTTATGAGAAAATGATAAGGAAGGAGCAGAGGAAACTGCATGAGTCAAAGATAAGAGAAGGGCATCAAGGAAGTAGAATATAAAAGGGCAATTTGGGATATCTATACTACGGAGCTGCCTATTGGAATGCATCTAGCCCTGTAACTTACATGGGGTAATTTAAATTTGGGATACTGAGGTCCAAATAGAAATTATAGGCTCATCTAATGGAAATAAAATATGAAAGTATTTCAAAGAAAGCTCTAATATACAGTGACAAATGCTATGAGAAAAGTAATGCAGAAGTACTGTTTTTAGCTTCTGGGAGTTTGGGAGAGAAATTACAAAGAAGGAAGAAGATTTTAAGTTTGCAGGGAAGTAGTGATAAGAAACAGATGTAGCTGGTATCAGATGGGCAGATTTCAATAGCAAATAAAGTGGCATATACTATGATGGATTTAGCAACATTGTTTTGATTCCTAACTTTGTATATCCTACCTAGGTAACTTTGAGCAGGTGCTTTCTTCCATCAACCTAAAATTTTCTCGTCTGTCATAGAATAGAATAAGATGAGTCTAGATTCTTAACATGCTCTCTTTACATTTGTAGTTTCATGAAAACTTATAGGAAAAGAGAATGATAAATTCTGAATGATTACCCTCATGTCTTTATGTATAGTCCCAGGAGGATGAATTGTTCCATATTTGCTATAGAAATACTATTTGTGCTTAAAACGTGATGAGAAAACGAGGAAAAGCGACCGTTTTAGAATCATATGGCCTCTAAATGGCAGAGTCAAAAACAGAAAAAAAATTTCCAGACTCCCAATCCAGTACAATTTTGCCTATAGAAGTTTGCTTCACTGCCACAGTGCTGGATTATTGACTTTAGAGACAAACTTCTATGAGACTTCGTCTAAAATTAGTACCTCTATCTTAAGATTACTGTGTACATTAGATTAGCAAATAATTACAAAATTATATGGAAATATTTATTTGCAATTATTTCCCTTATTATTGACCTTCTACTTTCTTGCAATTTCTTCAAACATAACTTTATCTACATATTTGGGTACACCAAGAGCATTCTGGGCAGACAATAATGTCAAAGCCTGTACCTACTAGAATTTCAGCAAGTTAAACTCAGGTTAATTTTTATTGGTCACAGTTAGAATGTTTTTCCTCAATTTTAATTTTACTACCTGACCTCCCCCCCCCCGCTCCTATACAAGAAGCTGTTTCCTCGTTCTTTCTGCAGAGAGATGATCTCAATCTCTTACACTTCTCAAGACAATCTCTGTGATCATCTTTAAGATTCTAAATTTTCCTGTAGTTCCAAGAATTCATGCTCTGCAGAGGAAAAGAACTGTCAACATAATGGCCCTTCAGGCACTTGAAGGCAGTTATTAAATTTCTGTCCTTAACTGGCTAATGCAAGATATGGTGCTGTCATGTGCTATTTTAGAACTAGTCTCCAAGAGAACTTCCTGCACTCCATCTTTATTTGCTTTTCTTACTGAAGAATTGTGCATCATTGCTTTGTGGTCTGCTACACATAAGCCTCTTACTCTTGTTGATTTTTCTACAACTTGCTACCTTCTGAGATTAAAATTCTCTTATCAGACTGAGGAAATGGCTCAGTGGGTAAAGCACTTACCATGCAAATGTGAGGACTTCAGTTCAGATCCCCAGAATGCATGGAAGCATTTGAGGCTTATTGGTAATTCCAGCAGTCCGAAGGTGAGATAGAAAGTAGAGATATAAGAATTCCCAGAATCCTGTGCTCCTTTCTCCCTAGCATCTGGCATATATACAGTGCTAAATGACAAGAGAATAGTCTTAAACAAAGGAGAAAATGAAGAACACAATCTGAGGTTATCCTTTTATGTCCACAAATGCACTGTGCCAGACATGTGTGTAAACACACACACATACATACACACATGCCCCCCACACATGCACACTCACACGCACATACAAATGCACAAACAAAAGCACATAAACATGAATAAACACACATGAATATGTACATACACATTCAAATATGCTTTGTAAATTTTTCTCATTTTTAATCAGATTTCACAAATATTTACTAAAAGAATATATGTTTATGTGTTGTTCCTTGGTCTTAGATTTTCTGAATCCAGGTGGTGAAATGAGAGCTGAGTCCTGTACTTGTCTGGAGCTGTAATTCACACCCACTCAGTACCTTGAAAATTGTTCTCAAGCTCATTATTCCACAAAAACAAGCAGGAAAATGCATTTGCAACCATCCGTGCATTTGCCTAATGCTAAAGATTCACTGTGAGATGTTTTCTTTGTGCAAAAATACCCTTTCTTATAAAAAACCAATCATTTAAAAGAAAAAGTCAAATAATGTGATAAAAAAATTATAACTGTGATTCTTTATTCAAGAATACTTTGAGATTTATAAGTTTTAGGAGATCATAAAATCATTTCATTAATTTGACTATGCTTTTGCATGTAGCTATTTTTATCTTTGAGGAGACCTAAGCAAAAGGAAAACATGGATCTTCATAGCACTGGCTTTGCTCACTTATATGGTATATTTCATTTCTTTTCTTTTCTCTTAAAGAAATGTCACATTGGTCAACTGGTCAATATATTTACTGACACCAATGTTAAAATAATTGATTATTTTACAACCAGCTTAACTGGTGTGTAACAACATTGTTATCTTATTAGAAAACCATTCCTTTGTCAAAGCAGTGGAAATTGTGCACATATTATATTTCTTACCCTACTGGCCTTGTCTTTGATATCCTGATCTAATGCAAAAAGCAGTGAGAAATAATGAGGAAAGATGGTTCTCTAATTTTTCCCCATATCTACATACAAGATTTTTTTTGTTGTCTATCATGTAGCAAGCTTTACATGATACTACAAAGAATGGACAAGGAGAAAATGTCTCCCCATGCAAGGTGGCTACACACAGTAACTTTATTAAAATAACAAAAACATCTCTCCCAGCCAAACAAAGACCCTAGAAGCAGAACATGTTGTGGAAATTTAAAATATACCTTCCTGGGTAGATGTTAATCTTTGTTATGTGAAGATCTAACACTCTAAATTTTAGTACCAGCTCTCCTGTTTGGCAGGGTGCTTTCATGCAGTTTCCAATTTACACGTTTGTATGCTGTGGCCCTGGAACTCAGTCATAGTTTCAGTACATTGTGTTCACAACCTTGCATGATTCATTACTGTTTTCATGAAAACAAAATTACAAGCTGTAGGTCTTGATTCATTTTTCTAACAAATATTTAGAAACTTCTATTGTAAGATAAGCTACGATTTTTCAAAGTGTTAAATTATGTTAGTAAACAAAACAAAATGAATAAAATCTGTGGCTTTGCAGCATTTTCCTTGTTGAAGTCATGGAAAATACCCTAGAAGAGGTAAGTTTTGAGGTGGTAATATTTGATAAAGAAAGATAAATAATGTATATGGTATTCAAGAGTGTATAAACAGTTAGGAATTGATATTTAGGGGGTTCTTATTCGTTTCATAAGATGATATTGTTGAAGTTCTGAGATACAACAACTGAGATTCAAAGTATGGAGTATAATTTGACAAACCCCAGAAAAACAAATATTGTATTCAGGGCAACCCTAGATCCAGTTTCTTTGTAGGAACAAATCTATGCTTTCCACCTACCCTGATGTAACTTAAAGAAAACTATAAGGATGTGCATTTATCCTACTCCAGACATGAAGGTATGTTGAATATGGCCCAGTAGAAATCTAATGTTGACTAATAAACAAGGAAATGGTTACTTTTTGTTTTTCTGATCTTTTGTACAGTAGAATTTTTATATCGCATTGTAGTAATTGAGAAGCTTTTGTAATTACTGTTAATACAATTTTGATTTTTGATTCTTGGGTCAGCATCACATTCCCAATTATTTCAAAGTAACCCAGCAACTTGTAAGCTTAGTAAAAATACATTGTACTAATGTAGCAATTTTAAATGAGTATTTTATGTGAACATTTCTGAGTCTAGTCAGAGTTAATGCTGCCATCATTTCACTTGATATGGAAAACATAGTTTCTACAAGTATTCATTTCATTTTGGTTTTGAACATTCTCAAACATTATAGGTGATTGCCATTGACCTCCTTTAACCTTGACAATAATATCCAATTGTCTCATAGAACATGTCATATCCTTGACTTGTAGAACATGAAGAAATCAAATTGATACTTTCCAGGAAGATTCATCCTTACTGAGTAGGTATCATAATGCTGCAAGATGCTATGAACGCTGCGCAATGAGAAAAGTAATCACTCTTATACACCTGTGAACCCTGTGAGTTACACTAATAACTGGTATGGCAAGACATGCACACTTGTGTTGTAGTTGTACGAGTACTATGGAAGTAACAACTTTCTGATTATAATTAAGGCTTTCTGCACAAGATGAAACCCATATTTGGAACCAGCATCAGGGCCGAGAACCTATGGCTATATCTGAAATAGGCAATAAGAGAGAGTCTATTAATATTACCCTGAATCAACTTCTAATAGCTTGTTATTATGCCCCAGAGATTAATGCATCTTTCAACCCTCATCAAAGACGCTGTTATTTGCAATAGACAACAATTAATACAGAAAACAACTGGGCAAGAGATAGAGAACAAGATACTACATAACACTTAGGTATAATTGGAACATGTTTGCTGTATACCTTTCTTCAAGACTAGGGATCAGCCGGGCGTTGTGGCGCACGCCTTTAATCCCAGCACTTGGGAGGCAGAGGCAGGC
>NC_045030.1:97608723-97612299 GCF_008632895.1 Mastomys coucha
TGTTGATGAGGGGGAAGAAAGTGTTTAGGATACAGAGTTATTGGGTGGCAAGTAAATAGCTGTTTTCAGATACAATGTGTGTTTTACTAATGTCCATACTATGCACCTATCAAGCAAGTCAATAATCACAATAAAGCATCAGAAGTACTTTCTCTGTTACTCAGTTTCTGTGTGATAAACACCAAGGGGAAACAACTTTAAAGGCTTAAAAGTATTCGTATAGTTTAGTGTAATTGTCATCTGGACTGGGATTAGAATTATCTAAAGTTTGTGAGGTAACCCATGAGTGTGTCTTTGAGAGTTATTTCCAAACAGTTTTAAGTGAGTAGAGAAGACCTATTGTGAACATAGGCCATACCATATCATGAGCTTTGAACATATCAGAATAACGGCGAAAAGGGAATAAATAATCAGGATCCTGAATTCCCTATCTCTGAGTCGTTGCTTGCCATGACCTGAAGGAATTGATTGGCTGAATACTGTTGAAGTTATGAGTCATAAAATAAGTAACTGTCAGGTTTTTGGACATAGGAACACAAAACTAACAAAAAGTAGCAATTTCAGAACTATGTGTAGACTGTGCAGGAGGTAGAACATCAGGACAGAAGAGGATGGTAAAGAACAGCTGCCTGCCTCATGGTAGCCAGGATATATAAGCACAGAAGAGAGCTAGTATATGATAAAACCCTAAAGAATAGCTATCCAGTGTCCAAATTCCCTCAGGTAAACTGAATTATCTCCCAAATAGCACCATCAGCTAGGGATTAAGTCTTCAATATGAGCATATGGGGGCACTTAATATTCAAACCATACCACCATCACTATAATGGAAATGGTTAAACAAAGCTGATCTATATGCATCAGATAATGCTTAGAAATGGAAAGAAAATAGTCCTAAATTCCTCTCAGCTGGTAGCCCCCTCATGCTGATGTGAATCCATCATCTTGGAAACAGAACAATTTATATGACACTCTTCAGAATTTTAAAGAGGTTGTATAAGAAACACCGACTCACCTTGTATTACTATCTGACAAAAAGGATGAGGATGGGAAGGGAAAATATTACTAATTGTAGACATCTATTAAGTTAAAGAAAATAATTAGCATAAATACTTCAAAATTCATTTTACTAAGAGGAGGCATATAAAACATTTTTACAGAAGAGTGAATGATCGAAGGAAAGATTTAAAATATGAATAGATGTAGGTAGAAATATGCCAAAATAAATGAGAATCTGGAAGTTTTACTTGCTTCCTTTATAACACTATAGCTTTCTGAATGCAAGTAAAATATGCTGCTTTTAAGACAACAGATCTAAGTTACCAAATCAACTGTGTGTGTATGTGTGAGTGTTTCCATGTGTGCATGTATACATGCATCTAAATGTATATAATCATGTGGAAATAGTGTATAAGAGAATGGGCAAAAGAAATCTTCCTGATGTGAAGATAAATGATTGATTTGATTATAAAATACTTAGAACAGGGATGAGAATAGAAACAAAGTTCTAAGTTATGTGTTTGTTGAGTTGTTGACATACAACTTTTTTTCAAGACAGGGATTCTCTGTATAGCCTGGCTGTCCTGGAACTCACTCTGTAGACCAAGTTGGCCTCAAACTCAGAAATCTGCCTGCCTCTGCCTCCCAAGTGCTGGGATTAAAGTCCTGGGCTACCACCATTTGGTGACATACAACTTTTAAGTATAATTTTATTGTTTTCCTTCTAAATTTCTCCATGGAAGATATTTTAAATAATACAGTTAGTAAGATGCAGTGTTCCTTGCTTTCCACATAAGACATGAAGCTGACTCATAATGCAACAAATAACAGGACTTTTCACTTGCTACTATGTTTGAATTGTGTTTTTAAGGAGAATTCAAAAGACAGGTTTTTTAATCTCTCTATTCATCTGAGGATAAAATTCTAACAGTGGTAAAAGGCCCCAATGATGTCCACATTTTGTACTAAGAAACAATGAATATGTTACTTTACATGCCAAAAAAGGACTCGTCAGATGTGATTAAAGATATTGAGATGGGATATTATCATACATTATGCAAGAGAGCTCAATTTAATCCCAGAGGATGGAAGATTATAAATTTGTGCTTTTTGGGTCATGAATTTGTAATGAGTTGATAAAGAAGAAAGTAATACAACATGCTTACCCATCTCAAAGGCTTGGGGAACATGACAGGAGTGGGGAGAAGAGTAGAGAGAGAGAGAAAGACACTGCATAAAACCCACACAAAGTTAAGCCAGTCAACATTCTGCGATTCAGTGGGAAATGAGTACTAAAGCCCTACTCCTAGCTAAAGAGCAATTCTTTAAGAAGATTCTTCTTCTATGGTGTGGCCTTAAGTAGATTTTTCATGTTCTATTGGATGTCTCTGTACATACATGCATATGGGAAGCACTAACTTGATTTTTAATGTATATATATATATATACATATATGTGTATTAATTATTATATATATTATATATAATTAATATATATTAAATATATATATGTATATATACATATATGTGTATATGTGTGTATATGTATACATATATATATATATATGTAGAGAGAGAGAGAGAGAGAGAGAGATGGAGGGAGGGAGGGAGGGAGAGGGAAAGGAAAAGAAGGATAGGGAGAGGGAGAGAGAAGACATCAAGATAAAACAGTTACATATTTGGGGGGGAGTACAGGTGAAGTAGAAGGGGAAATTGAGGGTTAATATAATCATGTCCTCCTTGCTGTTGTGAAAAGAAAGTGGAAGTCCTGGATAGAAAGATCAAAACCCTTTTCTAAGTTACATACCAAGATAACAACAGAACCTATAATACAGAAATTCTGCCACATATGCCTTCATTCATGCCATGATTCTTTGGTTTGGAATTCGGAGTTGTTTTAGATATTAGTTGTATATATCATGTATATAATATATATATGTATATATATACATATATATATATATGCCATATATGTGTGTGTATGTGTGTGTGTATGTGTATGTATGTGTGTATGTTTTTATATGTATATATATGTATATATGTTTATATGTGTGTACATATATATATATATACACAATTAAATAATTATCAAGTAATAAACTGGAGCTCAGGGAACCCTGCAGAAGTTAGCAGGGGTAGGGAATTGTAGGAGCCAGAGTAGTTGAGGACAGTAGGAAAACATGGTCCACAGAATTTACTAAGCATCACTCATAAGGGCTCACAGAGACTGCCTGGGTCTGCGCTAGGTTCTCTGGCATATATGTTATTGTTGTTAGCTTTGTGTCATTTTTGGTATTTCTAACAGTGGGAGGGTGCATGTGTGTGTGGGGGGGGTTGCATGTGGGGTTGTTCCTACCCAGTTGCCTTTTCTGATTTGATAGGAGGATTTGTGTAAAGTCTTATTGTAACTTGTTATGCTACGCTCAATTGATAGCCCTGGGAGGTCAGCTCTTTTCTGAAAGGAAACAGGAAGAATCAACCTGGGGGAGAAAGGAGATGTTGAAGGGACTGAGAGGGGTGATGGGAGGGGAAACTGCTCTTGCGATTATGGTATAAGAGAAGAATAAATAAGTAATTG
>NC_045030.1:97615080-97624590 GCF_008632895.1 Mastomys coucha
TTGATCTCCTTTTGTTGCCTAATTGCTCTGGCTGGGACTTCAAGTACAATATTGAATAGGTAGGGAGACATTTTCTAAGTCCTTAGTGATCAGAGAAATGCAAATCAAAACCACCCTGAGATTCTACCTTACAACAATCAGAATGACTAAGATCAAAACCTCAGGTGACAGAAAATGTTGAAGAGGATGTGGAGAAAGAGGAACACTCCTCCATTGCTGGTGGGATTGCAAACTGGTACAACCACTCTGGAAATCAATCTGGAGTTTCCTCATAAAATTAGAAATAGATCTACCTGAAGACCCAGCTATACCACTCTTGGGAATACACCCAAAAGATGCCCCATACCATGCCATAGGGGCATGTGTTCCACTATGTTCATAGCAGCCTTAAGCCAGAAGCTGGAAACAATCTAGATGTGTCCCAGGACAGAAGAATGGATACATAAAATGTAGTTCATTTACACAATGGAATACTACTCAGCTATTAAGAAAGAGGATATCCTGAGTATTGCAAATAAATGGATAGAACTAGAAAATATCACCCTAAGTGAGATAACTCAGACCCAAAAGGACATGAATGGTATGTACTCACTAATAAATGGATATTAGCAAAAAAAAAATAAGTACAGAATACCCAAGATACAGTCCATAGAACTTAAAAAGTTCAACAAGCTGAAGGGCCCAAGTGAGGAAGACTCAGTTCCACTTGGAAGAGAGAAGAAAGCAATCACAAGTGGGGAAGGAGGAAGGGACCTGGGAGGCTAGTGGGGGAGAGAGGAGAACATGATCTGGTATTGGGTGAGGGCCAGCAGAAAGAATGGAAACAGGCAACCTCAGAAAATAGGAGGTTGAGCAGACCCTCCAGAATGTACCAGAGACCTGAGAGATAAGAGACTCTCAGGAATCAAAGGGAGGGACTTTAGATGAAATACCTGACAGTAGGGAGAGGGAACTTATATAGCCCACTTCCAGCAGGAAGACAGGGCATCAAGTGAGGGATGGGGTTGCCATTCCACAGTCACAACTCTGACCCATAGTTGTTCCTGTCTGAAAGAACTACAGGGGCTTATTATGACTGCCCCCTAAAAGACCCTACAATCAGCTGATAGAGTCAGATGCAGATATTTGTACCCAACCAGTGGACAGAAGCAGCTGACTCCCGTTGTTGAATTAGGGAAGGCTGAAACAAGATGAAGAGAAGGGTGATCCTGTAGGGGGACCAGCAGTCTTAATTAACCTGGACTCCAGAGATCTCTCAAATACTAGACCACCAACCAGGCAGCATACACCAGCTGATATGAGTCCCCCAACACATATACAGTACAGGACGTTTGGGTCTGTGTTCCTTCAGAGATGAATTCACTTAACCCTCAAGAGACTGTAGGCCCCAGGGAGTTTAGAAGTCAGGTAGGGTGGAGGGTGGGAGCATCCATGTGGAGACAGTGTGTGGGGAGGAGGTGTAGGATGTGGAGCAGTCAGAGATTGGATGGGGAGGTGCAAGAAATGGAATAAAATAAAAATGTAAAAAATAAATTAATTCATAAATAAATAAATAAATAAATATTTTTTGCCCTATGACAAACAAAAGCAACTTACCTGCTTGATATATGTTAAAAAGCAATGATGACAGCAAAAAACAGATAATGTTCCGAATTTATTTTTCTAAGATAGCAGCCTGCAAAACAGCTCAGTGACAAATGTAGTGACATATTCTCAGGAATATGAACATGGTGTGGGACTACATTGTATCTTTCATCCACACATAAATATTCTGTGGGATATGGAACAAGAAAACATGAGAACTATTCTCTAAGTGACTACTTTGGCAAGACACATCTGCTCCTGTAATTGAAGACAGTCATAGTGAACTGCTAGATTTATGTGAGGAGAGACTTTGTGTCTTTGGAGAATCAGAAGTGAATCTAAGAATTTGGATATGTTCTAGTTTGGGAAGGCAAGCAATAGCGTTCATTTTTGGCCTGTATCTGTCCCAGGTCTGGGCCTTGATGACTTTGGAAATGATGTGAGATTTTATTTGCCTATTCTGTGTATATAATTTTGTTTGAAGATATCATGAAAACCTGGAAAATGGGAATCTGTCTTTGAATCCACTAATTTACAGTTGATAGGAAAGTTAGCAGTTCTTGACTTACTCTAGAACCTCTGGATTGTAATGTGCTATATATATCTCATGTTGGACAAACTATACCTATAGATAGCCACTACAAAATAGTTTCTAAAAGCTATATTTCTATACATCTACATTAGTAACTATCCAAATGTGCCACACCCACTCATCTACTCCAGTCAAATCCAAATTATTGGGGGTAAAAGTCTGATTAAGGATAAGAGGCGTGCCGGGCGGTGGTGGCACATGCCTTTAATCCCAGCACTTGGGAGGCAGAGGCAGGCGGATTTTCTGAGTTCCAGGCCAGCCTGGTCTACAGAGTGAGTACTAGGACAGCCAGGGCTACACAGAGAAACCCTGTCTCGAAAAACCAAAAAATGAAAAAAATAAACAAAACAAAACAAAACAAAAAAAAGGATAAGAGGCGTTAAGAATCCAAAAGAAGTTCTGTGCCTCTTGGGTATTCAGTCGCTGGCATCTCCTAACTCAGATGTGTTCCAGATTAGTCTTTCCAATTGTCAACACGCCCTCTTATTTAACCATAAAAGTACCCCAAGAAATGATTCCTTAATGGCTAAACTTAAGATTAGGGATTGTCTCCTGACCAGCACAATGTTCCAAAATATCCTAATTCAATTCCTAGCTGTCCTTAGCTTGGAATTTCTCTCAAGGAATCTGCCTTGCCAGACAGGTTTTCCTCAGAGCTAGCAACAGAGGCCAAGCACATTCCTCAGAGCAGTCCCACAGAAGAAAGAACTGTTTTACATACTAGAGAATAATTGAAGGGCTTCCCTCATTCAAGGACATTAGCTAGAACTGTTAGGTCAGAACTTCCAAGTCCTCCAGCAAGACCCAGAGAATTAGCAGGAAATGCTATCAGAACCTCCTAGTCCTCATCTGCAGCAGAACCAGAGAATTAGCATATGAATGCCAAAATAGCCCCAGCAGGGAGGGAGGGCTCCACTGCTCTTCTGCCTGCTTCACACCTGGCTACCTGATCCTACTGACCTTGATGTAGCAGTCACTTACCTACGTGACCTCAGTCTTGTGCCCCTTGCTGTAACCCCCGCCTGCCTACGTGACTCTTGTCATCTGCCCTGCTTGCTGTATGCTATTTAAGCCTGAATTTCACCTTGTACAAATACATTCAGATTCACCACACCCTTGTGTTGAGTTTGTCTGTCATCCACCGACTTATTGCCCACCTGACCAGAATTCTCATCCCGTAGAAATTGGGGTCCCTGCAACGAACTTGGTCCATGGCACAAATGAATAAGGGAAACTTTTATTCTTACTCTAACTCATTTTCAGTGTTTTTGTTATTAAAATGTTGACATGAGACTGAAAGTCCATAAACATTGTTCAGAATTATACTTCAGTCAACCACTAAACATGTAGAAACTGGGCTGGAAAGGAAAAATATCTGCTTCAAGCAGGTCCCTTTCATCAGGTAGGGATTAGTGGGGTTATAGAAGAGGAGAGGAAAGAAGAGTTGATATATCTATGAAAGAAATATTAATTCAGACAATGGCTTTTTTTCTAAGAGCTTGAATTTCATTCATAGGCTCTTGTGAACATTTATAACACTCAGAATATGATTGAATACAAACAAAAATTTATTAGTACACTAATAATCTCATAGTAGTATAGCTGGAGATTCAAAAGACTAGTAGGACAAATCATATGTCAAAGTGTTTTTAGATATTCAGCAAGCACACAATGTGGTTTAGTGGAAAAGAGTACTACTTGTCATCAAGCCTGAAAACCTGAATGCATTCTACAGACCTTATATGGTGGAAAGAGACAAACAACTTTGCCAAGTTGTTTTCTGACTTCCACATGAGTATTGTGGTAGTACCACAATATGCTTACACACATACATACAACAAGACAAAATTGTTGGGAAACAGTTTCGAAGTGTCTATGCTACATTTTCATTATCCATTTATCAGCTGAAGGAAAGCAATGAGCATGGCAGAGCAAGTATCTGTTTAGTAGGATGATGACTCCTTTGGTCATTTGCCAAAGAGTCAAGGGTCATATGATAGACTGATTTCTTAAAAAATGTATTGAGAACTGATTTACAGAGTGGCTGCATCAGTTGGCAATCCAAACAGTTTTAATGAAAAATCAAATGGTAATATTTGCAGATAAATGGATGGATGTAGTTACAAAATATTATACTAAGGTAAACCAGATCCAGAAGGGCAAAAACTACACGTTTTCACTTGTTTGTGGATCTTAGCTCTGAGTTTATAAATATGAGCCTATGTCTTGGAGTAACTTCAGAAAAATGGAAAGTAAAATGGAACCATGACATTGGGGAGAGAAGGAGCTATAGAAAGCAGAATAGAATGACAAAGATAGTATAAAGAAGGAAATAGGAAAAGGGGGAGTTTAACTGAGGATAGAAGGAGTCAATACCAAAAGAGGAGGGTTCAATAATACTAAAGGTGCTTGAAAATTATAAAGAAACATCATTTTACATAAAATATTGCATATATACATATATATGTATACATATATTATATACATACATATATATACACCATCTAGCTTATATAACTATCCATATTCATCATATGTACACACACACATTCATATATGCTGAATGAAGTTACAACACTTGAGATAATAGTAACTCCCTCAAGAAGTATCTAAGAAAAATGCCAGTTCAGGGCAAGGGAAACCTTCTTTTGAGTTTTGGTCAGGGGAGTACAAGAGACTCATAAAACAACACAGGCTATTGCTTTTGCCCTTGATTGCCTCCCAGAACTTGAAGGGGAGACTGTATTTCTTTATATACAACTCACTTTGGACACAGAACATGGATTTATCAAGCTGTAACTTAGAATCCTTTTTCATGAAGGTTAGTTCTCATAGTATGTAGAGATGTTATACAAATGCATTGCTAAAGGGAGAAAATAATCAATAGCTGTGATGCCTACAAATCATAACAGTGTTAAGAACTTCAAGATATGTCTAATATTGAAATAGTAGGATTTGTATCTTGTAGATAGGTGACAGTTGTCTATAAACTAAAGGCCCATTTGGTCGGAGGGAATTCATACCTGGTAGTGCAAATTTAACCAAATACTTGTGGCTAGGGTCATAGACTCTAGAGGATAATCTACCCTAGACCATTTTTTTTCCTAAATAAAAATAATTCCTAACTGGATTCTAAATATTTGTTCTTATACCCCATACAAGTACATTTCTTGATGTTCATCAACTTCATTTTGCAGTAAACGGAAGAAGTTACAGAGATCTACTATTTATCAAATTACAAAGAATATGTGGGTGGTCAAGCCAAATGGTACATCTAAAATGCAACCTCTACACCTAAAGCTTAGTGAACATCACAAAAGAGGGAGGCAAAAACATTGTAAAAGCCAAAGGACCCAAGGCATCATCCACTGTAAGATAGTATCTTTTATATATGGCAGGGAAGCTGCAACCATGTAATGTTACTGATAGGTTTGCCTAAACAAAACCTGACAAAGTCAGTAAATATTTCAACAGAGAAAAAAGAAACTCAACAAGGTCCTATCCCTAGATGAAGAGCTACAGGCAACCAATACCTACTAAGAGAGGGAAAATCATTATTTTCCATGGAAGATCTTTGTGAGAGATTATCCAACCTCAAACGGTTAGTCCTGAATACATATTCAGATGAACAGCACTAAATAAACCCAGCAGACTACACACACACACACACACACATATACACACACACACAGAGAGAGAGAGAGAGAGAGAGAGAGAGAGAGAGAGAAACAAGACTAATTGGGAGGAAAGGGGGGTGGAAACATTATAGTATTCATGTACAAAATTCTCGACAAAGCTATTTGTTTTAAAAAATTTCCTAAGTAGGGCTAATAAAGCATAAATAACGTATGCTATTAAAATATACTTTATGAAAGTTAAGAAGTATTATTAGTTTAATACAATTACACAAAATGAACAGCTAAAATGAGATGCTATGGAGAATACCTAAGAACAGCCTATTAACTAAGTTTGGGGAGCAGTGGTGAATCAAGGCACAGATTTTATAGGGTTGGGTATGCTCACAGTGTCTGGATCAGCTCATGTTTCCTCAGTCAGTTCAGCCAGAACAAGAAGAAAAGGTAGAAGCTAGTGCTCTAAACTTGTTAAAGGCTGATCACATTCCCTCCTCAATCTCTCACAACTGATTTTGAAAAATGTCTTTTTATGTCATTGTCTTCAACCACTCAGTAACTGTTAAAGACTAAAAGAAACTCCAGAAGATAAATCAACTTAATGTAGCATGTTGACCTAGTTTGGATTCTGTTCTGAACAAACCATTATGATAAGCCAGTTTTTCAGGTACTGGGAGAATTTAAGGTAGATTATTAATAAGATAAAAAGGATAATTAGATGTTTGAATCCGATGTGATTGTAACATTGAAGTTTAGCAAAACAAATATAGTTAGAGATGGAACACCAAGACATAGTATTTTAATTTGCTTTAAAATATGCAGAGAGATTCTTTTGATTCGAAAGTCTTGATAATTTCTTTTCAGAGTCTCATGTGATATAGATTGGTCTCAAATTTACTAGGTAACTAAGAGTTAATTTGAACTCTTGACTTTCCTCCTGCTACTTCTCAAGTTTGCATGTGTGTCACAGTTCTAAACTCATAGTCTTGACAATGTTCAAAGCTCTGACTAGGAATTTTCAGGGATTTATTATGCTATTTTCCGTTTTTTTTTTCTGAGTATCAAAACTTTCATAATTTTGCCTCTATGATACCAATATACAAGACAGCCTTTACTCCTTAGGGTACCAGTATCAATATGAGACTAGTGTATAATGCAATCTCATACAATCTCATCCTCTTTTTCTTTCATTGTAATTCAAAACCAGAATAAAATGTGCAGTTAACTGCATGCTGCGAAAAGGGAAAGATTACTTTTACAAATGTAGAATCTGCAAGTTGTTTTCTACCTTCCTTAGATGAGCTACTGTTTTGGTCATATGTGTATACTAATGGAAACTTGCAGCATTTTATGCAAAATAGGATGTATTTAAGCTCTCTTTTTAAAGGGAGGTTGACCATATTTTTAAACTCCAAAATAATGCTTACCCAAGAAAGAAGAGGGTTTGGTTGACATTTTCTGCCTGAACTTATATGGAAAAATATAACATTCTGAAGCAAAACAAACAAACAAACAAACAAACAACAAAAAACAAATAAAAATATCTCCATGGATGACTTTTAGAACCAAGTAGTGGTGACTGTGGCTGAAGGTCTCTTCACAAAGTAGGAGGGGAGGGGATTTGAAATCTGAAACCCAAATATCAGGATAAACATCTCCAGTGTCTCTTTAATTCCTTAACAAGTAAAGTCATTGTTTCTCTCATTAAATGACCCATTGATATGGTAACATGAAAAAGAAAAAAAAACAATTCCCAAATAAATACAAGGGGTTAACATAAATGTTTGAAAAATTCAAATATTTTAAAAGCATAACATGATACACTTCTTTTTGTTCCTTACATTGGAACAGTTTTACAATATGTATAATATTATTTTTTTACAGTTTGAAAGCAGTAATCTCACATAGCTCTGGTACAAATTTTCTAGAATCAGTTTAACAAAATATATAACAATAGTAGAATGTAAATATTCTTTGATTCAGTAATTCCACTTCTAGAAATTAATCCTAAAGAGTCAAGCATGTGAAGAAATAGTTCTATAGAAAAATAATGATATCATAGTGCTATAAAAACTCCTTTCCCCTCTGAATTTACAGTCTTCATTTTTATAACCCTACGAATGAGTACTCCCTATAGTATGCACACAACTGTGGTACCATCCACTAGTGCATAGGTAGTATATTAGTAGTCACCTCTCCGCCATAAAAATGACTTCTCCTCTCTTTGACTTTTCCACTGACTGCCAATAGTTCATTAGCTAAGGGTGAGATTTTAAGAGGTTTTCCCACTTCTGTGGTGACATTTTTAACTGAAATGGTTTTGGTCATGTCTTTTGCAGATAACCACAGCTGCTGTACATTCAGGTATCCAATATTTAGTTATGTCGCATTCAGAGGACAGCAGTGCATGGCCTTCCTCTAGCACTTACATTATTTCATCCCCTCTTCTTTGATGTTTTAGGAGCTTTGCAGGAAAGGTTTATATTGCTGTCTTATCTATAGCAGGACACTATTGCTTAGTCCCAGCACCATGAATAGTTATAATGTCATAGAAAACTAAAGTTGGTTGGGAAATGAAGCCATAAGAGCCTTATCCAAAAAAAAATAAACAAACAAAACAAAACAAAAACCCCAAACTCCAAAACAACAACAACAACAACAAAAAAAAAAACCAAAAACCAGACATCTGAAGACTAGCTGATATTCTGTTATTGCTTAGCTTCTGTAACTAAGCTTTCTGGTAGAAATTGCAATTCATGAACCCTAGCCATGTAAATTAAGATTTGAATCCACTGATGACAGAACAGATCGTAAATTATGCAGTCTGGCCTATAAATGCTGTAACAAAATGTGGATCTGGATTCAGCCTGTGAAGGCTGCTCCCCTGGATGTGTGCTGGCTTGAATAAATACTTTTGATTTCTTGATTATTTTGGGGGGGGTCTGGAGCCTGTTCTGAGTTTTGTGTTTCTTGTTCCTTTAAAAAAAAAATACAATGAGTCTTTGCATTAACTATTAACTACTGTAAAAAGAAGCTTTTTTGACCAAAGGTGAAAGCAGCACAAATCTATAGAGTAAAAAATTTAGAAGGCATTTTGCAAACATGACCTTTAAGAAAACAACACTAGGTTCTCCACTTGGTTCAATGACTTCTCCAACCTTGCATTTTGACCACATTTATATACCAGTCATGAATTTCTGTTGAGGAGCAGGCCTTAAATCCAATCAAGAGAATGGATGCTTATCTTTATAAACAGTATTGTCACTATTACACCAGCGAACACATTTTGCCTCCCTGATCAGTATTGTAAAATATAGGGTAGAGCACTGGGTAGGACCATTGCTGCCTTTTCACTCCAAACAGTCTACTTAATACCTTCTAGCACTATGAAAGTTGACTACTAGGGAGTTTCCTGGTCAGTTCAGGACTGATTTCTGTGTGGCCTGAAACAATGTTCTAGTATCTTCAGCAATAAGGCCTTACAACATATTTATTATAGGCAATCAAGAAGAACACAATAGCCTGTATTATTGTTGGTGCTTGTGGGATCTTCTTGACAACTCCTAGGGAATTAACCACATTGTTCACACTAGATTAATTCTTCCAATCTATGATACTTGGAAGTCTTTCCATCTCCTGGTGTCTCCCTCAGCTTCTTTTTTAGGGATCTTAAAATTTTTATTTAAGACATTTTCTATTTCC
>NC_045030.1:97624600-97630930 GCF_008632895.1 Mastomys coucha
GAGAGAGAGAGAGAGAGTAGTGAATAGGCATGTTTTTTATTCTCTACTCCTGCCTTACAAAAACACAAATTTTTATTGATTCTTAGTCATATGACTATAGTGATAGGAAAGAATTAAAATCTTGAAATTGCTGACTTGGATCCCAGTTTCTGACATTTCCTAGCTCTATAGCCTCAGAAAACTTATTTAGCTCCTATAAACCTCAGTTTGTTCTTGCTAAGTATAATGCAGATTAAATGATGGAATATGTAAGTACACCCAAAATGGGACTTGAGATAAGGAGGTTTTACATTAGTGTTGCTTAAGCAGACTGTTGCAATTGTATCTACACTGTAAAAATGCTGTATATCAAACTGAATAAAAGCAATACCTAGTCTATTAAAAGATCCCAAATGTATTGACTACTACCACTTGTACAAATATATTTAAGCAGAATTCACATTGTTACACAACATGTAATATTACTGTACAATTATAAAAGAAAAACAGTTTGACATACCGAGCACAAAATTTCTCCTAACACTCAAGAGAGTGCAGCAGAAGTGTCAGGAATCAGAGGACAGCTTAGTCTACATAAAACCCTGTCTTGAAGAACAATAATCATGTCATGCATTTCCTGTAATTGTATGAAAATTAAGTTAAACATAGTATATTAAGATATAAACACATTGTAAATATATAAAAATTTAAACAGTAAGTAAAATCTAAATGGAAGTAGTAAATTACTGATGGTGAACAAAAGTGAGTTAAAGCAATGAGGAATGATCTTGCTTCATTTTTCCTTTCTGTTTTCTAAATGTGCTGCAATTTTGTGGTATCACTTCTCAAACAAATTACAAAATTGAAATCAGTGTAGCATACAGATATTTGTAAGGTATAAAATTAAACAAAAGAACAAAATGCAAAATTGTACCACATCATAGCATTAAATAAATTTCTAATCATGTTTTTCCTTACATATTTTTTTGAAAATAGATTCTTCTCATACATAATACATTCTGCCTGTGGTCTCCCCTCCCTTCACTCTTCCTAGCTCCTTCTACCTCCCCCAAATCCATTCCCCTTCCATCCATTTTCTTTCAGAAAAGAGCAGGTCTCTAAGAGACAATAACCCAACTCAACAAAACAGAATATAATATCAGGTTAGAACCCTCATATCAAGGCTGGGCACATTTGGAATCTAAAAGTAGAGAAAAGGATAGAAGCTTATCTTACCAATCAGGTTATATTCTGAAAGCTAAATTAAAGTAAACTTTTGCCCTTGCCTTAAATTTGTAATCCGATGCAATGTGATTTTACTTTCTTATAATTTTCAAAATGTAGATTAATGATGAAAATATGTAAGGATTTGTAATGTGTTTATTAATACAAAAACAGTAGCATCTCAGATAATGTTCTGTATGTATACAAAACTTATTGTGTCTGTGGACAACATGCTATTGGAAAGAAATCAACAAAATCCCAGTGTCAGGTTGGTGAGGGAGGTTGTTTTTATTTTTTTTCTCTTGGCAGTGCTGGGGGTGCATCTCCCTACTACAAAAATAATTTACCACTGAATTGCAATTTATTATCTGGTATTAAAATGCAAATACTATTTTTCAATAAAATAATTATTTGAAAGATGAAATAGAAATATGGAAAGGAGAAAACAAAAGGCTCCAATAATATAATCACCCAAGCTCTTTTGCATTTTGCAATTATTTTAAAGTATATGCACACTCGGGAAAGACTGAAATGAAAAAAGCAGAAAAATCATCTCTGGCTTTTGTACTCGTGATGTTTTTTTTGTTGTTGTTGTTGTTGTTTGGATTTCTCTGTACTTTTCCAATTAAACAAATATTTTTAATGAAAAGGTTAAACCAGATACGATATAATAGATAAAATGTTGGCTAGAACTGAGGTGCAAAGCTCCCCAGTGTGCACTCCAGTTAGAACTTTGAAAGATGAAATGAGAGATCAGAAGTGGCTGACTCACTGATCATTAGCTTGCTGCTGGTGCTTCCACCTAACAAGCTAATTCAGCCAATTCTACTTAGAGTGGAACATTAAGCAAATAATGTCATCTCAAGCCTTTAAATTGTTCCCTAAGTAGAAGATGGGACTGAAAGTGGGTGCTGTCTGAAAAATTAACTAGACATTTACCACAGTCTCTTTAAAAAGGGAAAGAACTTCAGGTTTAGGATGGATAAAGCCTCAGCCTAAATACTGGGACTGAGAACATTAACAGATCTGTTTGACTACTCTGGAAACACTGAATGAATATGTGCTCCTCTTTCAACAGTTCAATGTCCTGACATCCTTTTGCTGTTTTTCATTTGATTATCATTCAAGGGTTCTAACATCTCTGCGTCCCATCTCAAACCCATCATTATATTGACTCTTGTCTGTTTCACCTTGATTTCTGGATTTTTTTTTTACCCCTTTCTCTCTTGAGATTGTTTTTGGAAGCTTTTAGCTAAGGATTTTTTCTAAGGTTGAGAATAATAATGGTATTATGAATACTCCTCAACACCTAGTAGTTACCCTTCAAGAAAGCAGTAAGGGATGGGTTGTAGAATTTCATATAATGGCCATGATTAGTGAAACAAATGACAACAGGTGCTAGGGATGTAGAATATTTATTAATTACTGGAAATACTGACAACTGGACTCTATTTTCTTAATACAAAGATTTGCTCATATATATATATATATATATATATATATGAATTTTTAAAATGGCCTAGATATCCATCAACTAATGAAAATATGGTACCCTTACAAAACAGAATATTATTCAGCTGTTAAGGAAAATAAAATTATAAAATTTTCAGGTAAATAGATGAAGCTAGGAATAATCATCCTGAGTGAAGGAACCCCACTCAGAAAACCATGAATACACATGAAAGATGAGTCAAAAAAGATTGAAAATTCCAGAGATAGTATATTATTCCAAAGAAACAGTATCTTCCAGAAATAACAGGCTAATATGCATTAGGACTCAATGAGTCTGTGACAGTATGCACAAAATTGGCACAAGAACAAGCCATAAAAAGGTCCCAGAATACAGCATGGGAAGTGAACACAATGTCTCACTGCTAACCATGAAGAAATTTACAATTGATAGCTACTAGGGGAGCAAAAATAAGTTTTCTTCAATTGAGTAACACTGAGTATATTGATTTCACTCTAGGGTAAGTTCCATTCTCAGGGGTAATTGGACTACACAAGTAAGACTCAACTTCTATACTTTTTTTGTTTTGTTTTTGACATAGTAATACAATTACCATATTTCCCTCTTCCCTTTTCTCCTCTTAAAGTTTCCCTGCTATCCATCAAAATCATGGACTTTTAAGAATTTGTTGCTATTGCATACATCTATGAATATCACACACACACACACATCCTGCTCCATAGATATCATATTACTGGTATGTATGTTTTCAGGGATGATCATTTGGCACCAAATCACCAATTGATCTGATCTTGCAAAGGAAGACAACCTGTCACACTCCCAGCTGTCCTAAGTTGTATAAAGTTATTTGTGTAGAGTTGAGACCTGATAAGCTTTTTTTTTCTGTGCAAATTGGCATGTCCATTGGTGTCATCCTTTTTCAGTTCACATTTTTATAGTCATATTGTTAAGACCTAAATGTCATATATTCTGATTACTTGGAGGTATGGTATTACAACAAAAATTTTTATTCTTTGACTATTACAATATTTCTGCCCAACCAACTACAATGCTCCAGGGCCTGGGGAAAGAGTTTTGTGTATCAACTGGAACTGGGCTCCATAACCCTGCATTTTGATTGGCTGTGGTTTTCTGCAGTGGTCTCTATCTGTTATAAGAAAGCCTTTCCTTGATGAAGAATGAAAACTAAACTTATCTATGGATATAAGAGCAAATGTTTGTAGATTGTTGTTAGGGATTATGCTGACTTAGTATCTAGAGGTTATAGATTTTCTTCCAATATTCCTGACTAAATTAGTACTGAATAGTTAGCTAGGTTTCCAGTGCCAGGAATGGTTTTCCTCTTGTTGAAATGGTCTTAAGTCCAAATAGGGAACTGTTAGTCACCTCCAAGGTATAGATGCTGCTACTGCATTCTTGGAGTTATCATACTGTGTTGGCTATTGGTGTAATTCATAGGTGTCATAGTTGGGTAGGATTGTTCATTATCCCCATCCTTTGGCAGACTTCATGGAGCCTTCTGGTCCCATGAAAGCTAGGCTGCAGGGATATGGAATTCAGATCATTCCTAGTTCAGAAGCCATTGGGCCCTATTTCTGAAGTTTGTGTTGTCTTTAGGGATTTACCTTCCACCTCTGGAGTGCAAACAAGGAAAATATCACTAAGCTGCACGTGTTGGGATTCTCTTGGACAACCCTGGCAAACAACTTTAAAAAAAGAGGTTGTCACGACTGTTATGGCTGAAAAAGACACAAGGAATCATACTGTTGACTATTTACCTAATAAAAAACTGAAAAACATATAAAACTGTATAAAAATATACACATATAATTTTAATTAACTCTTCTTACCTAGGGTGGTGGTACTCTCTCCAAGAGTGTAAGACTTTCCAACAAAAGCCCAAGACTACATATTTTTGTTGGTTTGTTTTTGAGAAAAAGACAGGTCTTGAATTCCCCTTTCTTTAAGAAGAGTTAGAAGAGGATCTGGGAGCATTTGGAGGGTAAAAATATGATAAAAATATATTGTATAGAATTATTAAATTACAAATATAAAAAAGAAGGAAGGTATACAAAAATAAGTATACTATGGAACTGGTATTATTGTATGACTCCTAATAGTGGAGTGGGGGGACAGGGTGCCTCTGACTCTTTTGTCTGTCCTTGGTACCACTTTTCTCTTACTGAGTTGCCTCATTCAGCCTTAGTATGAGGGTTTGTACCTATTCTGACTGTCAGTTCTTATGCCACTTTCAGTTGAGATCTCAGGGAGTCTTGTTCTTTCCTGAAGGGAAATAGAGAAATGGATCCGGGAGAAAGGGGAAATGGTGGGACTTAGAGCAGTAGAGTGAGGGGAAACTGCAGGTTAGCATATATGAGGGATAGATAAATATAAAAAAGCAATCATAATCATATAACCTGGGTTGTTATTCAATAGTAGAGTAATTTCCCAGCATATTCTAGGTCCTATTTCAAGAATTCTCAAGCAAGGAAGCAAATAAATTCAATAAGTAAATTAAGTAAGAGAGAAACCATTACCCAAATGTCCTAAGAGAAGTGGGGAACTATATGAATTGAGGTAAGGGCAGTAAAGGTGATGATAGTATTTTATCAGACAGAAATATATAGATAGTGAATATTTTCTGTAAATTTAGTGGCTTGCTTTTACTTACATACAATATCTAGATATTTGGAGAATTTGATTTCTCTTGTTCTGTGTCCACTCTAAACATCCCTAGAGTCCAGAAAAGTTACTGGACCAAGTTCTTCAGCCCTTACCATAAGAAGAGGCAATTTTTTACTACAATTTCAGTTAAGAAATGTTGTAAGACAATAAATGCTAAATGACAATTCATCTCTTTTGACTTGGTAATTTATATCATCCGACTCTCACTTCAATACCAAAGGGAAATATATGTAGTTGTAGGCTAAATGTTTTAAAATGAGGTATGTTTTTCTCCAAATTGAAATTATTACAGAATCACTGAAGAAACAAACTCGTTTTTCTAAACCTGTCCTCATGAGAGATATGGGTCTGTACAACTTTTTCACTATTGATGTAAAACTATGTAATTTATGCAATAACACTGCTGAAAACATTCTTATAAAGGAAAATAATAATTATAAAGACAAATTGAAAGAAGGAACTAGATCATTGTTCAATGGTAAACTGTTAAATAACTTCAATTAATTTAGTTTGATTTGATCCACATTAACTGGTTTATTTAAACATGGTCTTCTCTCTCTTCATGTGTGTGTGTGTGTGTGTGTGTGTGTGTGTGTGTGTATGTGTGTACATATAATACTGTACATATAAAATGAACTGCATATACATATAGACATAAATATTCAGTTCATTTTGTGTGTACAGTATTGTGATTCTACAGGCATCAATTGACATTGTATAGAGGTAAGAGTTAAGATATCTTGCACCTACTGACATGTCCAATATTTTCTCTCTCTTTCTCAACTGTTTAAGAATTCCATACAGCACCTGGTGTTCCCAGGCGGTCTCCCATCTAAGTACTAACCAGGCCCGACCCTGCTTAGCTTCTGAGATCAGATGAGATAGGGTGGGTTCAGGGTGGTAGAAGTAACAATTACTTTTTCTTAATATCTTAATATGAAAATTAATATTAACAACATATCCTAATTGAT
>NC_045030.1:97630941-97631482 GCF_008632895.1 Mastomys coucha
TATTGTTTATTTCATGTTTTTACACTATACTATGGTTTTCAGAACCATATATATATTTCAGAACCATATATTTCAAAAGTATTTATATACCCAAGGGAGGCATAAACAATTAACTTGGGAGGTGGCTTGTAGGAAAGAGACCAACAAAGAGTGAGACTGAATGTTTTGCTTGACGTTTGTAACTCTTGAATCAAGTTTGAAGAAGAGGACTTCATAAGTTACTGTTGCTCTGAGATGAATGCTTTTCCAAACTATCACAGCCAATGAACCAGATTCTTACCCACACCTAATGTCTGTGCCACCCTCCAAGCAGAACCGTTGTTCATTGAAACAGTTGATGAATGACTTTATGTATAGACCATCTTAATACACACACCATTTCTTAAATGAATGTAACTTGTTCTCTGTGGCCTGAGAATAAAGTCATTCACTCAAGAAGTCAAATAGTTTTGACCATAGCAGGAAGTCTGTATTCAAAAATTGTGCCTACAATTCATTCCTTGGCACAGCAGAACTGTCAACTCTCAGCTTAGCTATGATG
>NC_045030.1:97632350-97633933 GCF_008632895.1 Mastomys coucha
TATACAGTTAATATGTTTGGAGTTATTTAAAATTTGTATTGAGAAAAACGTATGTATTTTCAGTATTGTTGTAGACAAGCATCTATATAACACTGCTAAATTGATTGTTGTTTTATATCAAACAACTTTTATAATACTAATTTTTATGGTTATAATATTTTATAAATTTTAAGGAATATGACAAAAAATATTGTAGGTATTGAAGAGGGGGTCTCTGGGGGGAGTTCAGGTACAAAAAGGAAACAAGATGTGATTTAATTCTATTTACTTAAAATATGTTTTTAAATGTTAACAATTTCAGATAAATTGAAGTCATGTAACTTTTCTCATCATAATGCAATAAAAATTTAAAAAAAAGAATTCCATACAATGTATTTTGATTATATTTGCTCTCTTCTTTAACCCTTCTCATATGTGCTTTCCTTTCTTTTCTTACCCAGTTTTGTGTCCTATTTTTTAAACCTATTAAGTGTAATTTGACACTATTTTTCTTTATTTACTTCAGTGCTTTTTGTAGGATGATTGTTTACTACTTCAAATTATAATATGAAATAAACTTTAAAGATCAGATAGGCCAGGCAATCCTTTTTTTATAGTGAGGTAAAGGCTCTTGAAGGTACACAATATGACAAAAGCATCAGGATTATGATGGGGATTCTTTCCTATAATACAGCTACTGATGAGAGCCTTCAAACACATGAACTCACAGTGGCTATGACTGCGTGATGTTCTCTCTAAAATATTGTTTATTATAACTGATTATTCTCGTGAACACAAGAAAAAAATGTTTTAAGGACATAGCAGGGCTAGTGCACTTATGAACACACAGTAGTTAATGAAAACATCCTGATGACATGCGCAACCTGAAGTCTGACAGAATTCCAGCATGGAGGGGAAAGTGTGCATGAAGTTTCCTTCCTAGCTAAGGACTACCTACTGATAATTGATAGATCCTGGGGAATCAAAAATCTTTTTCCTTCAAGAGTGTGGCTTCTTGGAGGCTGATCATGCTTCCATACATGAAGGCCCATAAATCCAATATATGGTCCTTACAAATTACACTATATAGATTATAAAAATGGAATATGAAATTGGATGGATAAGAGGAGAAAAGAAAACAGGTATGAGAAGAGTTGCAGATGGAGTGAATATAATAAAAAAATGGACTGTATGAAATTCAAAAATAACCAATAAACAAGGAAAAATGAGATTGTTCATTGTATCTGAGTAGTCAGATATTATAAACATAAAGAACCAATGTCCTAGTTATTTATATCTAAGCACTAAGGTAACTATCACACTTATTAGTTATTTGATAACTGTGTCCAGACCACTTGCCAAGTTCCAGGCAGTGAGCTGGAGACTGGAGGTACAAAAATCAGTGCAATTTAATCCATGTTTCAAGACGTTTAAAATCTAGAAAGGGAAACTGTAAATACACAGTTACTGAAAGACCCCATAGGGAGTTCCTGCTGAAGTCCCAGGAGACATGCACCCGAAGAACACACGACAGGGCATCTTGATGTAAAAAACATGAGGCATTTTTATTTCAGAGCTCTGGTTCAACCCCCAATCTCACACAG
>NC_045030.1:97633944-97634974 GCF_008632895.1 Mastomys coucha
TCTCTCTTTCTCTCTCTCTCTCTCTCTCTCTCTGCCCTCCCCTCGCAGCCCGCAGCTTCAGGTCGGAGGGGGGGGCAGTCCCCTGTGTTCACTCTTTGTCTCTCATGCTCGGCCCTACAACTCTAGCTTTCAGCACTGGGAGCAGTACTCACTCCTTCTTCTTGGTGCTCTGTGAGTGCAGACTCCCAGACACTGCAGAGTGGCTTATCAATCTCTGTTGTGTAAATAGAAACTGCTTTTAAAACAAGTTAAACTAAATCAACATTTTAACCAATTTTCTTCTTTAACATGAAACACAGTGCTACAATTATTTATATAGTGTCCACCTCCCAGTTAGCAAAGCACGATTCTCAAGGCTTTCACTATTTAATCACCACAGTTTACAAGATACCAATTTAATAAATTTTGAACCAGATAATCAAGACAATATTTTACCCAATCAATTTATTTTGTAAAGACCTACTTGGTTGTTCAGGAGTGCCTCTCCATTTATTTTGTGTCCCCTGACCTTGAGGAGCCCACGCCAGCTGAGCCAGCAGGCAGGTGCCCCTCCCGCTACTGAGAGCAGTAGTACTGGGACTTGAATCTGAAATTGAAGCAAAAGGATGAACCCACAAAGGGGGCAACGGACCAAATTCTCTCAGACAACAATATAGGGGACCTGGTCAGGGTGTCCCCCTGGCAGGAAAATCTTGTCTAAATAAAAGGAGCCCACGGATGGCCATCCAGTCTGAAAGCAAGGCGCACTGAGCTTGCCTTTTTTTTTAACTTTAACAGACAAATTGTGTAGAACAAGATATCAAGAAACAGAGAAAAACAATTATCACCCAGACAGCTTTGACCTTGCCAGGTCCAGAAACACCGAAAAAGATAACTTATACAGAGATAGACAACTGGGCCCAGTAACAAACATTAGATACACAGATAATCACAGCCAAATCACAGAGTCACTCAGTCCATGGCTGCCACGGCTGCCCCATGACAAAAATTAAAAGAAACAAAAGCAAAAACACTGCACAAACAAAAGAAA
>NC_045030.1:97635442-97638073 GCF_008632895.1 Mastomys coucha
GTGGTTTTCAGCAATCCTCTCTAACCCTGGTCTCAAATTTAACTCTTTCAATCCCAGGCTTACATGGGATTTAAGTTCCTGCTAAATTTTTAGTTTCCTTTTCATTACTGTATGACATGGTAAGAGCTATGACAGTTATATTAAACTTAGGATAGTATTTCATAATCACAGTAGAAACCACAGAAGTGCAAATCAGCCATAATTACAATTAATTATATTTAAGTGAGTCAGGAGATGGAATAAAAAGTACTTGGTTTTTGTTAAATGAAAGACACTTCAACATTATTCTAAGACCAAGAAGTAGAAGAGAAACCGTACATGAAGTGAAAGCAAAGTACTATGATATGATAGATGGAGTTCTTATAAGATGCCAGCTTGGTAATTATTGTTCAATTAATAGCCTTTCTCGAACTATTTTAAAATAGTTTCAAGCATGCAATAAGAATGAAACAGCACTTTTCGAAAAATCACTTGTATAGTTGAATGGTTTATATTTCTTCAATAGATACTTGCAAACATTAATTTTACATCAAAAGAGAAAATACAATATTTATCACAGTTATGGAGTTCTTTCCATGGGATTTTAAGAATAATATTTATTCCTTACAAAAACTTTTTAATAAATAAATGCCACCATTAATATTTTAATTTATAATTATCTAATTGAAATATATATTGTATTGTATCAACAATTTCTATTTGTGTAATTATAAAATGATTTAATATTAACAATTTAATAGTTTAATTCATTTGCTGTCTTATACACCAGCATACACAAACTCAACCATGAGTATACACACACACATACAAACATACCTACTCACACATATATACATACACACACGTGAAATTTGAACCTTGGCACTTAGCTTCTAAATCACATGTGCTAAACAGGATTATAATCCATCATTTCTTCTAAAAATGCAAAATATATTTTTTTCTAAGCTATAGACCTTAATTCAAGTACATAATATCAGACCTAGGCTCAATACTCCTGTAAAGGTAGGGTCCTCCCATAATTTAGTGAACTACAGAGACCCTAAAAAATATAGCTTCCTGATATTCTGTGAATTTGTGTAATTTAGACAAAGAATATTAGACAAAGTATGTAGACAGGTAAAATTTCTAAATGATAATATTAAGGAGGAAGGAGAATACACAGTAAGAGAATTACAAAACTAAAGATAATATATAAGAATGGAATAAGTGTAGTTGAATGCAGAAAACAAGAAACTTACATTACAAAGTGATCCATGATGTTGGGCAATAGGAGTACTAACCAGTTGATTTCTTCATAACAAAATGTCTCAATTAAGTTTTTTTTTTTTAAAATCCTGTGATTAAAATACAAGTAGGGGAGAAAACAGTATATTTCAGCATATACTTCTAAGTAGCATTGTATTGCTAAGGGAAATCAAGGCAGGAACTAAAAGTAGGAACCTGACTGTAGGCACTGAAGAAGAAACCATGAAGGAAAGTTTCTTACCCACTTTCTCTCCATGGTTAGCTCAGCCTGCTTCTTTATACCATCTAGGACCACATGCCTAGAAGTGACACTACCTACAATTGACTTGTCCCTACCACATCAATCACTAATTAAGAAAACACCTTATATGATTGCCTATATTCCAGTTATATGGAGGCTTTTTCTCAATTGTGGTTCCTTCTTCTCAGATAACTCTAGTTTTTGTCAAGTTGACAAAACAGGATATAAACTCATGATAGCTTGGATATGAAGCATGATACATCACTGAAGAAGGAGAAGGAGGAGGAGGAGAGACAGAGGAGGAGGAGGAGGAGGAGAAGAAGAAGGAGAAGAAGAAGAGGAAGAAGAAGAGGAAGAAGAAGGTCACAGAAGAAAGTATGAAGTATGGTAAGTACCCAGTTTTCTGTTATTCTTCTCATTCTGGAGTGAGGGCCAGGAGCTAAATAAGTTTAAGTTCAACTTCTATATGACAAATTGTAAATATCTTTGGGTGCTTCTCTTCAAGTAGACAATTAACAAGTAATATGTTCTTCAGGGTCTATCCCAGGGTCAGAATCCATTTTCTCATTCATTCATTTATGTATCCATTATTAATTGAAAATTTAAGTTGGATAATATTCTATTTTGCTTCCTGATCCTGTAGTTAACATTATGCCTAAGAGCAACATGGGAAGGAAAGGGTTTATTTCTGCTTGCAGGTCACATTCTATCAATAAGGGAAATAAGGTTTGAGCTCAAAACTGGAAACTGAAGGCAAGAACTGAAAAGAAGCCATAGAGGAATGCTGTTTACCTACATATCCCCAGGCTCATATTCAACTTCCTTTCTTACACAGGTGAAGTCCACCAGAAATTGATGTAGAAGTGCCCAGTCTACTATGGATGATACATCAATTGCCAATCAAGATAATACCCAAAAGAAAAACCCACAGTCGAAGACAATTCTTTAATTGAGGTTTGCTCTTCGCAATTATACAAGTTGACAACAAAACTAACCAGGATAGGCACTGCATTAGACCTTAAAGATATAGTGATGGCAGGCATGGGGAGGGAAAAGGCAACAGTGGGTTTGTTCTTGTGTTTGTTTGTTTGTTTGTTTTTTGGAGGGGAAACTGGGAAAGGAGAAATTTACGTGTAAATAAAGAA
>NC_045030.1:97638252-97638963 GCF_008632895.1 Mastomys coucha
CTAGTCCCTGATTTTAGTGGGATTGCTTCAAGTTTATCTCCATTTAGTTTGATGTTGGCTACTGGTTTATTGTATATTATTTTTACTATCTTTAGGTATGAACATTGGATTCCTGATCTTTCCAAGACTTTTACCATGTATCTGTGTTGTATTTTGTCAAATACTTTCTCAGCATCTCAAATGGATACAAATTGGAAAGGAAGAAGTCA
Organism: Mastomys coucha; assembly: GCF_008632895.1. Taxonomy (NCBI): domain Eukaryota; kingdom Metazoa; phylum Chordata; class Mammalia; order Rodentia; family Muridae; genus Mastomys; species Mastomys coucha. The sequence continues at coordinate 97,638,462 of NC_045030.1, forward strand.
AATTATCACTATTTGCAGATGATATGATAGTATAATTAAGTGACCACAAAATTTCACCAGAGAACTCCTAAACATGATAAACAACTACAGCTAAGTAGTTGGATATAAAATTAACTCAAGCAAATCAGTGGCTTTCCTCTACACAAAGGATAATCAGGCTAAGAAAGAAATTAGGGAAACAACACCCTTCACAATAGTCACAAATAATATAAAATACCTTGGTGTGATTCTAACTAAGCAAATGAAAGATCTGTATGACAAGAACCTCAAGGCTCTGAAGAAAGAAATGGAAGAAGATCTCAGAAGATGGAAAGATCTCCCATGCTCATGGATTGGCAGGATCAATGTAGTAAAAACGGCCATCTTACCAAAAGCAATCTACAGATTCAATGCACTCCCTATCAAAATTCCAACTCAATTCTTCAAAGAGTTGGAAAGAGCAATTTGCAAACTCATCTGGAATAACAAAAAGCCTAGGATAGTGAAAACTATTCTCAACAAT
>NC_045030.1:97640948-97642711 GCF_008632895.1 Mastomys coucha
AAAAGACAGAATTGTTATCATTATTTATGTAAAGGTTTGAGCAGTTTTTCATTATTTAGTATGGTGTTAATGCTAAAGTTTGTTTTAAAAATATTATTTTTAAAAATAAGGAAATTTCTCTATGGAAAGTTGTCTGAAATTTTTGATTATGAATGGGTAATAGATTTTATTAAATTTCTTTTCAGTCTAATTGATGAAAATATTATGATTTTTTTATTCATTAGTGTGTTGATATATCTTATTTATTTCTGAATATGAATCTATTTGGCAAACATATAAGACACAGCATTTGGTCACATTATGTTTTTGAGGGTGGGTAGAAATAGCTTAATTTTGCATTGTATTCAACTGACATTAGTCTTAGAGGATAATCAGAATACTAATTACTTCCTCCACCCACACCAAAAAAAAAATGGAGCTCAGCATACAAATATATCCCACTGGTATGGATCTGGAGAGAAATCAGGCCATTCACTGCATGATGAGTGGTGGAAGACCAGTTTCTTTTTTATCACAGCTGATACTATCAAGCTAGGAACTCTGATTATTGCGTGTGGTTTTTAAAAAATTAGCTAGAAATTAGAATTAGAACAGAGCAACATAAGAAAAGGAGTGGTGTATTAAAATAACCACAATGGCAACAGCAACAGCAGCAACAACAACAACACTATTTGAACAGTTTCCCATTTGGGCCTGTAAGAATGAGATAAGGATATTTTTCAGTTATGTGTGGATGAAATACAATGTAGACCACTAAAGTTTTTGTTGCTATTAGGCTACCATACTCCTTAGATTTAGGGAGCATATTTTTATTGATGGTTTTCTTTTATATTGTTCTTATAAGCAAGTGTGGATTGGATCCTTCTCAAGTGTCCTGTTGATATATTAGATATAAAAATGAAATACTCTTGTATTTCCAATTTCAATTTCCAGGATTTCTAGGTAGTCCAGCATTGTTGCATGTTACAGAATGCTATTAGCAAGCTAGTTTTGTAATGTAAAATCTTTCTCTGATTCATCACTTTGTCTTTCCCTCAATTAGAAGCCATTTGGGATTAAATGTGTGTACTAAAGAATTCCAGCCAGAGGGATTAAAGGTGGGTACAAAGACCCTGTTTTCATTCTAGCCAGATCATGCAGACCTAGAAGGTCTTTGGATGTGATTGATGCAGCTATGTTGCTGGATTAAAATTCCTCTACATTATAATATCTACAGATTTATTTTAGTTGTGAGAACATGGGTGAAAAATTGCCAGTCTTTCTGAGCAAAACTAGGAACATTTGTAGTTATTGAACTTTAATTTGGGTGTAAGTCTATAGGATATATTTATAAAATCAAGTGCATAAACTGCCTTACATTAGACCTACCTCACTATTTGGGGTAATGTTTACAAGATATGCTGGGAAAAGGTTATCACAAATATTGTTGAAATATTCAACCAACATCTGATTTGACTTAAAGCCCACTTCACCACCTGAAACTGCTTAGATAACAAAACAAATGAACTAACAATCAGATAAAAAGTCAAACAAACTTAGAATAGATAGCTCAGGGTCCTAGGACAAAATCAAATACTACTGTTATATAAAAGCAAACAAACTGACTTCTAATGGCATTCTGCTATACTCATAGATCAGTGCCTTGCTCAGCCATCATGGGAGAAGCTTCCTTCTGTAATTACAGAGACCCAGAACCAGACCATATTCTGAAAGTGAGAAACCTCAGAACAGTCAGCCATAAATGAGAAATCTCTATTAAGTCT
>NC_045030.1:97642721-97645125 GCF_008632895.1 Mastomys coucha
CCCCCCCCCCCCGTGCTCAGGGAAGAGGAGGCAGAAAGAGTGTTAGAGTCATAGGGGATGGAGGATGCCAAGAAAACAGTGCCCTGTGTATCAACATGACCAAAGGTCATATTAACTCACAGATACTAAGGCAGCATGCAGAGGGCTTGAGTGGTTCTGTACCAGGACCTTTGTGTATATATTTTGGCTTCTACTTTATTGTTTTACTGGGATTCCTTTATGTGGGAATGAGGGAATCTCTGTTTTTTTGTGTCTTTTCTTAGGTTCTTCTCCTTCTGTTTGTTTGTTCTGTCCAACTTCAATGTGTTAGTTTTTGTTTAATATGATTATATTTTATTGCATATTATATTTTGTTTTGTTACTATCCTTTAAAAGCACATTTGTTTTCTAATGACAGAAGGGGAGTAAATCTGAATGTGAAGGAAAGTGGGGAAGAACTGGGAAGAGAAGAGGGAGGAGAACCCTAATTTGTTTTGTGCTATTTAGTATAAATTTGATGGACATTTAAATTCAATAGTTAAATCTATGGTAATCTTCATGAAATGAATATTTGACCAAGTTATTCCTGTTTGACACCTTTGATGGCTTCACTGTACTTTAAGTTAAATATAATCTAACTTTTTCAGAGGCTGGGCTAACCATACATTTCCAGCTATAAGACCAATATTCACAACCAGCTACTGTCAGCTATAGCAAGTTTCCTAAATAAGCATTTCTCATTGAATCTAAAATATTTTCACTCACACCTCATTCTCTGTCTAAAATTATTTTTTACCTTTGTAACTGATAATCTTGCAGATACTGTATTACTGTAATGTTATCTTTGATTGCTCTTGTGTATTCTTCAATTCCCAGCCTGTTTTCAATGCACTGGAGCAAAACACTTTCTCTACATCGCATACAAAATTTATTTCAATCCATTCCCCCATACACTTTCTTGTTAAAACCTGATGATACTATTGTAATTACTTGCTTATGTGTCTATCATTCCCAGCCTTCCTTTCTACTCCAAAATAGTCTCAAGTGTATGAGCTGCTTGAAAGATACTAACAAATGTTTATTGAAAATATTACTGGGAAGATATATTATTTAGAACTTAATCCAATTTCCTAAATAAAACAGCCAAGATGCTATACAATGTTACTGAATCCTATTATCAAAGAACTTCAAAAACTCTTGTTGAATATTTTTCTCCTTTCTACTTCTATTTGTTCTTTCTCCCTCTACATTTTTTCTTCTCAAAGTTACTGTAGTTATTTGTCATTGTGATAAACAAACATTAAAACACACCATTTGACCATATTTTAATGCACAATTCAGTGATAATAAGTATAATCATATTGTTGTACAACTATCACCACAATTTTTTTCTAAAAGTTTTTCATCTACCCATGCTGAAACTTTGTACCCATGAAATAATGCCCTCTTCCCTTTTGTTTTTTAAGAAATCCTTGGTATCAATCTTTGTGACTTTGACCTTTTTAGGTACTGAACTCACTCAAGAGCTTAAGTTTTCTAACTACCTTGTCCCAGTATAATGTTTCAGGGTTTGTCTATGTTGTACTATGTGCTCGAATATTAATAAAAATACTGTATTTATTCATTTAGTCATGTATGAATATTTGAATTGCACATGCTTATAGGTGTGCAAATATGTTTGATTCAGCCAAATGAAAAAATTGTTCTGTAGAGTGGACAAAGTTCTCAAGACAAAAAAAATACAAATGGATAGTAAACACTGATGGTAGTTTTCACCACACTTAGCTATCAGGGAAATCCAATCAACTCCTCTTTATGATTCCATCTCATCACAGCTAGAAGGACCAAGATTAGGTATGCAAATAACAAAAATGCTGATGTTCATATAGAGAAAGGAGATCTCCTGTGTACTATTTGTGGGAATATAAAATAGTATAGTCACTGTGGAAATCAGTGTGGAGGTTTCTCAAAAAGGAGAATTACCATAAGACACAGCTGTATTACTGAGGATACACCCAAAGTCCTTATATCTCACTACAATAAAACTTTCATGTCCAATCCATGTCCATTGATAACTTAAACCACTGTAGCTAGATAATGCCAACAGCAAAAATCTCAGCTGGTAAACTGATAAGGAAAATTTGGGACAGATGAACAATTGGGTATTACTAAGCTGAAAAGAAAAATGAAATTATGAAATTCACAGGTAAATAAATGGAGCTGGAAAAATTATCTATCTCATTAGTGAGTCACCCAGAAAGACAAATACTGCATGCTTTTTCCTATATGGACCCTAACTTCAAATCTTTTTTTTTTTTTATATGTATTTAACCTGGAATTAAGGCCAGGAAGCTGGAAATAAGGCCACTGTGATTGAAAACTTTGAAGGAGGTGCATAGTAAATACAGGCAAAATGAAGAGACAC
>NC_045030.1:97645135-97662859 GCF_008632895.1 Mastomys coucha
TGAAGAGAGGTTTAGAAAGGAAGCTTGGAAAGGGGAGAGGAAATGGAAAATGAGGTGTTAGTTGAAGGCTTAACCAAAAAGAAAAGCGCATAAAAAAGCTGTATGGAAACTTATGATTTTCCAAATAGAGAAAATAAATTAAACTAGAAAGCATAGCCAAGCACAGGTGACATTAAAGGAGAGAGGCAGATACTGAATGAAATGTTGTAATAAACTTCTACCCCACCTTACATCATTCAGTTCACAGATAAAAGATACACAACTTTTATATTTATAATACGTTTTAGCACTAATACTGGGCAGATATCTACCATGTATGCTATTGGTATCTATTTCCCTATCAATAACCCCATATTATGAAAGACTGGGAGACTTAGAAATTTGGGAAAAGCATGTTAATGAAAAAGGAAATGTATTAATAGAAATGTAACAAGTCAAAAATGTGGAATAGCCAGTTCCAGGAACTTGGTTAACTCAGAGCCTCAGGGCTCTGGTTCCTGAAACCTGCCCTTCCTGACTGATCCACGACGAGGGCGGAACTAGGAATGAAGGTCTACTGGCTTATGAGCCTCTCCATCCCGTCGACCCTCTCCACCCTGTCGACCGGTAGATGAAGATTACATTCCTAGAATGAATATGTTCCCCTCCCTAACTGAATACCTTGGGTTGGGTCCCTCTGAAAATTTCCACTGTTTTTATGTTATGTTTCCTTGGTAACCCTCTCCCTGCCCCCAGCTTGTGGTTTTTCCCTTTAAATACCCCTGACTTCTTGTGTTCGGGGTCGAACTCCTCTGGCCAACATGGTCATAAGATCGACCCTGGTACTGGCCTATCCCAAATAAATCTCATGTGATTGCAGCAAGTTCGGTCTCTTGTGAGTTATTGGGTGGTCGCGTTATCCCGAGACTGGAGTAAGGATCTCCCAAGTTCTGGGGGTCTTTCATTATAACTTTCCATATTTCATCTGGGCAGCTGTTAACTCCAATTGGCAAGCCCTCATGGCCATGTTTTTAGGAGTTGCTTAACCCTTGGTATCTTCTTTCTCCACCTTCCTCTCTTCTCTCCTTTCTTCCACCTGAAAGCTAGGAAACACAAATCTTACCTATGTATGTTCAACTATAGGCTGCAGGCATCTTTATTTTCCAATCAGGGATAACTTGGGGCTCAAGGTTACACAGCATTAATTGTGTACATGAAGATTTTCTCATCTCTGAGAGCAACTAGGCCTTGGGGGCCAGTATTTAGCATTACAAGGCATAGCAAAGACCACACCTCAACAGCTAAAGATTTAATCGGAGGTGGGCAGGTATATTGGAAAGAAGACAGGGTTATGGAGGCTATTGATCAAATTAAAGATGAGATGCATAAAAAAGCCTTATGTAAATCCACTACTTCAAAACTAATTCAAAACTTGTAATATAATATATGGACAATGATGCTCCCAGAAGAAACATGTCATTATGTTAAAATCTCAGACCCAGGCAAGAAATGCCTCCCTACAAGTTATTGGTCAAGGATGATTCTGAGACAACCCAGCAGATAATGGCAACTAAGGGAGGAAGAGTCACTCCCCTTTGCAAGTGTGGCTACTAGTAGATTCTTCATGCCCCATAGGTGGCCATGCACCCATTTGGAAATGGACAGCACTAATTAGATTGAGTGGCTAATTAATAAAAATAAATAAATAGAAAGGACATGTAGCTGGGAGAAAAATAGAGTGGGAATACTACAGGGAATTCGGAGATAATGCTGTATATAATAAAAGAATACGTTATTTTAAAAAACAAATATTTGACTTGTAGAGGTAATATCTAAATTCCTGGTTTCTTGTTTTAATGAACAAGATACTGAGTCTAAAAAAGTAAGAAAACTATGTTATACAGTTTCTACTTTGAATCCTGGAGATAGAAAGATATTTTCCAGTTCTCTAGAAGATCAAAGTAATTCAGCTTGGTTCTTCAATTTGAAAAGACTTAACCAGCTCTAGGAGTTTCATTTCTATCTGTGGAACTGGTTTATTTCTTTTTCCCATGAAATAGATTCTACTCATGAAAAGTGAATGAATGTTTTGAATGGTTGGATCACTAATTAATTAAAGACACTACAGAAAACTGATTTAAGCTGAAGTGATCTTTATTAAAATAGTAAAATATCAGTAGACCTATAATCTGATGAACACTGTGCAATCTATCTTAACTAACTTTATTGCTATCCAAGCTCTTTGGGGGGGGGGTACCAAAATCAGTTCAGATTACCAGATCCTTTGTAATGAACCTTGGTTAGCTCTGGAGTAAACCAAATATGGGCACTGTAGTCTAGCTTAGTCACTGATTTTACTGAGAAGACAGATCTGAGGGAGGGGAGAGCGGGCTAGCAAACTGTTTTCAAGTTCTAAACCCTGTGATATTTTTGTAGCGTGCATCAGAGTCCAGGGACTCTAATCAACAAATCCATCTTGTTCACCTGACACCTAGTTCAGGAGCTTGCAGTTGCTATTTTTAGTAAGCTTCGTTTCTGTTGCAAAAAGACAGTGATAAATCCATTTCAACTAAATCAGTATTTTAAGGGCCAAAATGCAGCCTATGTTCTGATGTAGTTCTGCATTTTATTTGCTCAGTCATAAGATTTTTGATCTCCATTTCCTTTTCTTAAAATTATGTTTTATTTAGCATACAAAATAATCTATTTTATTTATGATGTTTTCATGCATATATATAATTTTATTTTGTTCATATTTACCTTCATATTATTCCCCTTTACCTCCCCAAATAGTTCCCCTTCTGACAGATCTGTCCAGATATCAAGTTCGTGTGGGAGAAATTTTGATCTTTGTCTTTATCCCCTCAATCCTACTTTCTTGTTACTCTTCACTTTTTACCATGTCTTTCCCCCACACAATTGCACTTCTGCTTTCAGATGGTGTCTGTGAATGTATAATTGTATTCTGTATATGTGATATTGATGTTTCTTAGTCTCACTACTTTATTTTGCTCAATTAATGAATTACTCTTTCATCTACTTCTCTACAATAACAAACTTTATTCTTTATGGCTTAATAAAGACTCTGTTGTCTATATATACACCACAATTTATTTTTATAATTTAAATAAAATATGATATAAATTTTCCCTCTTTCTTATCCCTGCTACCATTTCCATGCATACTCTGTCCTAAATTCATGGTCTCTTCTTTAACCATTGTTGCTACATATACATGTAAATGAATAAACATACAAATGAAGCCCGATGAGTATGCTCAGGTTGCAATCATTTATGTATTTCTAGGAGTGACCGTTTGGCATTGAATAATCAATGAGGGGATTCATCCCTGGAAAAGACTAGTTTTCCATTTCTCAGTAGCATTTAATTGCTTGTACCATTTTTGTCTATGGATGAGACCCTGTGAGGTTTCTCCTTATGACTTTGGGATGAACAGTTACTGGATTTGTTAAAGTCTTCTTTAGGCATCCATATTATTGAGATTTTATAGATATAACTTACTTGGTATTGCTAGGAGATACATTATCACAGCAGACAGCCTGGTCCTCTCTGGCAGTTAAAATCTTTCTGCCCCCTCTTCCTCAAGCTTTCCTGTTTCTTTCCTGTAGTAGTTGTGCTATAGGTATATATCAACTAGGTTTGGGCACTCTATGATCAGTGGTTCTTTGCATTTTGATTAACTGTGCCTTTGTGTAATGGTCTCCCCCCACAAAAAGAAGCTTCTTTCTCAAAGAGATATAAATTCAACCATGTATATAAAGGTTAAGTATTTAGAGGGCAGTTAGGAATTAAAATGGTTTAGTAAGGTAGTGGTTGTAAGTTCTCTAAGATATATAGTTTGTTAGATTTACAATATTGAACATGATTTCCTTCTGGTTGAACAGACTTTGACTTCAATTAGACAGCTGCTGGTTAATATGAACATATATGTGCTCCTGTTGCACCTTTAATAAGATCTTACTATGCTGATCATTGTTGTGCTTCACAGGTATCATAGGTGGGTAGGATAGTTGATAGTTGATAGTTGCTTTCCTCACTTAGCTTGCAGTTTAATTTCTGGTGCTACAAAAGAAAGTCCACAAGGAAGAAGCTATCAGATAAGACCCAGCTCAAATCCTCTGAGTCTTGTGCCCAAAATGTGTGGTACTTTCAGCAATAGGTACATACCTTCAACTTTCAGAAGGTAATCAAGGACAAGAGCAGTAGCATATAATTTGAGAGCTTCTTGAACTCCTCTTAACCAACAACTTCAAATGAGGTTTCTCATATCCAATACTGTGTGGGGGTCTTATTAGATAGTCTCTGGCCCTTGAGGGAAGCATTATCACACCAAATACACATATACAAGTTTGTATTCTATGTAATTTTAGGTAAATATTAACTAATAGTTGACTACTTTTCAATCATCATTACTAGTCTTTTAAATTATTTTATTTTTGAGATTATAATATACTACATCATTGCCCCCTTTTCTTTCCACCAAGTCCTCCCATATACCCCTCCCTAATCTATTTCAAATACATGACTTCTTTCTTCATTCATTATAGTTATGTGCATACATATACATTCTTTCCTAAATACATAATTTAACCGGCACATTTTATGTGATATTACTTGTATGTATGTTTTCAGGACTGACCATTAGGTATTGGATATCTAATTACTGTGCTCTTTCACAGGGAAAACTATGTCTCCCACTTTCAGTATTGTTTACTTGCCTATAGTTTGTGTAGGATTGAGGAATCATGTGCTTTCTCCTGTTCTCATTACCATGTCTATTGATGGTGTGCTTGTTAAGTTCATGTTGTGTAAAGTTTATGGGTATAGATCATAACAGTCCTAGAAGACAGAATCTCATAGCATACTCTATAATCTTCTGGTTCTTACAATCAGTGTAGGAGTTATATTATAAACAAATCCATTGGGAATGGGTTCCACAGATCTGCATTTTGATAATGTGTGGTTTCCTATAGTAGTCCCCATCTATTTCAAATAGAAATTTCCATGATTATGGATGAGGACTACACTTACTGGAGGGTATAAAGACAAATATTTAGAATGTCATTAGAGATTATATTAATTTACTGAAGTCCATTCTCTTCTAACATTCATGGCATCCCTAGGCATGGGTGTTTCCTAGATTTGCAGTATCAGGAATAATTTTTTTCTTTTTGAGTGGGTCTTATATCCAATTATAGAACAGTCTTGAATGGGTCTTATATCCAATTAGAGAGCAGATAACTCCCTTTAAATTTCCTTGTTTCTACACATACTGTAGGACATGATATAACATCTGAAAATTTGGAGCTGGAATCTTCAGATGAAAGAATGTTTTTGAAGTTTGTCTTCCTGGTTTTTGGATACCTCACTCAATATAATATTCTCTAATTCCATCTATTTACATAAAACATTATGTTTTCATTTTTCTTTTTTATTGGATATTTTATTTACATTTCAAATGTTATCCCCTTTCCTGTTTCCCCCCTTCCTCCCAGAAAAACCCTATCCCATCCTACCTCCCTGCTTCTATGAGCATGTTCCTGTACTCACCCACCCACTCCCACCTCCCTGCCCTTGATTCCCATACATTGGGGCATCTATGGAGCCTTCATAGGACCAAGGGTCTCCCCTCCCATTGATGCCTGACAAGGCCATCCTCTGCTACATAATCAACTGGAGCCATATGTACTCCTTGGTTGGTGGCTTAATCCCTGGGATCTCTGAGGTGTCTGGTTGGTTGAAATTGTTGTTATTCTTATGGGGATGCAAATACATTCAACTCCCCTTCAGTTCTTTCTCTAACTCCTCTATTGGGGACTCCTTGCTCACTCCTCTATTGGGGACCCCTTGCTCAGTCCAGTGGTTGGCTATATGCATTCACCTCTGTATTTGTAAGGCTTTGGCGGGGTCGCTCAGGAGACAGCTATATCAGGCTCCTGTCAGCATACGTTTCTTGGCATCCATGACAGTGTCTGGGTTTGGCAACTGTATATGGGATGAATTCCCAGGAGGGACAGTCTCTGGATAGGCTTTCCTTCAGTCTCTGCTCTACACATTTTCTCTGTATTTGCTCCTGTGAATATTTTGCTTTCCTTCTAAGAAGGACAAAGCACCCATATTTGGTCTTACTTCTTTTTGAGTTTCATTATGTCTGTGAATTGTATCTTGAGTATTTGGAACTTTTGGGCTCCAAAATACTTTTTTTTGTTTATGATAATTACTTTTATTAGATATTTTCTTTATTGACATTTCAAATGGTATCCCCTTTCTTGGTTTCCCCTCTGAAAACCCTCTATCACCTTCCCCCTGCCCCTGCTCACCCACCCACCCACTCCTACTTCCTGGCTCTGGTACTCCCCTACACTGAGGGATAGAGCCTACACAGGACCAAGGGCCTCTCCTCCCATTGATGACCCACAAGGCCATCCTCTGCTACATATGCAGTTGGAGCCATGAGTCCTACCATGTGTACTTTTTGGTTGGTGGTTTAGTCCCTGGGAGCTCTGAGGGTACTGGTTAGTTCATATTATTGTTCTTCCTATGGAGCTGTAACACCCTTCAGCTCCTTGGATCCTTTCTCTAGCTCCTCCATTGGGCACCATGTGCTCATTACAATGGTTAGCTGCAAGCATCCACCTTTATATTTGTCAGGCACTGGTAGAGTCTCTCAGGAGACAGTTACAACACTTTTCTGTCAGCAAACACTTGTTGGCATCCAAAATAGTGTCTAAGTTTAGTGACTGTATATGGGATGGATCCCCTGGTGGGGGAATTTCTGGATGGTCATTCTTTCTGTCTCTATTCCACACTTTGTCTCTGTAACTTCTTCCAAGGGTACTTTGTTCCCCTTTCTAAGAAGGACTGAAGTATCCACACTTTGGTCTTCCTTCTTCTTGAGTTGCATGTGGTTTGTGAATTGTATCTTGGGTATTCTGAGCTTCTGGGCTAATATCCACTTATCAAGAGTACATACAATGTGTGTTATTTAGTGATTGTGTTACCTCATTCAGGGTGATAATTTTTAGTTCCATCCATTTGCCTAAGAATTTCATGAATTCATTGTTTTTAATAGCTGAGCAGTACTCCATTGTGTAAATGTACCACATTTTCTATACCCATTTCTCTGGTGAGGGACATTTGGGTTCTTTCCAGCTTCTGGATATTATAACTATGGCTACTGTGAACACAGTGGAGCATATGTCCTTATTACATGTTGCAGCATCTTCTGGGTATATGCCCAAGAGTTGTACTGATGGGTCCTCAGGTAGTACTCTGTCTAATTTTCTAATCTATATCTAATTTTGTGAGGAACCGCAAAACTGACTTCTAGAATAGTTGTACCAGCTTGCAATCCCACCAGAAAGGGAGGGATATTCCTCTTTTGCCATATCCTAGCCAGCATCTGCTGTCACCTGAGTTTTTGATCTTAGCCATTCTGACTTGTTTGAGGTGGAATCTCAGGGTTGTTTTGATTTGCATTTCCCTGATGACTAAGGATGTTGAACATTTTTTAGGTGCTTCTCAGCCATTCAGTATTCCTAAGTTGAGAATTCGGTTGTTTAGCTCTGTACCCCATTTTTAAAATAGGGTTATTTGTTTCTCTGGAGTCTAACTTCTTGAGTTCTTGTATATATTGGATATTAGCCATCTATGGGATATAGGACTGGTAAAGGTCTTTTCCCAATCTGTTGGTTGCTGTTTTGTCCTATTGACAGTGTCCTTTGAGTTCCAGAAGCTTTGCAATTTAATGAAATCCCATTTGTCAATTCTTGATTTTAGAGCTCAAGCTATTGGTGTTCTGCTCAGGAACTTTCCCCTGTTCCTATTTGCTCAAGGTTCTTCCTCACTTTCTCTTCTATTAGTTTCAGTGTATCTGGTTTTATGTGAAGGTCCTTGATCCACTGGACTTGAGATTTGTACAAGGAGACAAGAATTGCATTCTTCTACATGCTAACCAACAGTTGAACCAGCACTGTTTACTGAAAATGCTGTCTTTTTTCAACAGAATGGTTTTAGCTCCTTTGTCAAAGATCAAGTGACCGTCATAGGCTTGTGGGTTCATTTCTGGGACTTCAATTCTATTCCATTGATCCACCTGCTTGTCACTGTACCAATACCATGCAATTTTTTTTAAATCATAATTTCTCTGTAGTACAGCTTGAGGTTAGGGATGGTGACTCTACTAGAAGTTATTTTATTGTTGAGAATAGTTTTCACTATTCTAGGTTTCTTGTTATCCAAGATGAATTTGCAAATTGCTCTTTCTAACTCTATGAAGAATTGGTTTGGAATTTTGATAGGGCTTGCATTGAATCTGTAGATTTCTTTTGGCAATATGGTCATTTTTACTAAATTAATCCTGTCAATCCATGAACATGGGAGTTCTTGTCATACAGATCTTTTACTTGCTTAGTTAGAGTCCCACCAAGGAATTCTATATTATTTGTGACTATTGTTAAAAGTGTTGTTTCTCTAATTTCTTTCTCAACCTGTTTATCCTTTGTGTAGAGGAAGATCCCTGAGTTGTTTGAATTGATTTTATATCCAGCTACTTTGCTGTATGAAGTTGTTTATCAGGTTTAAGAGTTCTCTGCTCGAAATTTTAGAGTCACTTAAGTATACTATCTTGTCATCTACAAATAGTGATATTTTTACTTCTTTCTTTCCAATTTATATCCCTTTGATTTCCTTTTGTTGTCAAATTGCTCTTGGTAGGACTTTGAGTAATATATTGAATAGGTAGGGAGAAAATGGGCAGCCTTGTCTAGTCCTTGATTTTAGTGGATTGCTTCAAGTTTCTCTCCATTAAGTTAGATGTTGGCTACTGGTTTGGTGTATATTGCTTTTACTATGATAAGTATGGGCCTTGAATTCCTGATCTTTCCAAGACTTTTATCATGAAGGGGTGTTGGATTTTGTCAAATGCTTTTTCAGCATCTAATGAGATGATCATTTTTTTTTTTTTTTAGTTTCTTTATGTAGTGGATTACGTTGATGGATCTCCATATATTGAACCATTCCTGTATCTCTGAGATGAAGGCTACTTGATCATGATGAATTATCATTTTGATGTGTTTTTGGATTTGGTTTGTGAGAATTTTATTGAGTATTTTTGTATCAATATTCATAAGAGAAATCAGTCTGAAGTTCTTTTTCTTTGTTTGGTCTTTGTATGATTTAGGTATAAGTATAACTGTGGATTCATAGAATGAATTTGACAGTTTTCCTTCAGTTTCCTTTTTGTGGAGTAGTTTGAAGAGTATTGGTATTAACCTTCTTTAAAGGGCTGATAGAATTCTCCACTAAACCCATCTGGTCCTGGGCTTTTTGTGGTTGGGAGACTATTAATGACTGCTTCTATTTCTTTAGGGATTATGGGACTGTTCAGATGGTTTATCTGATCCTATTTTAACTTTGGCACCTGGTATGTGTCTAGAAAATTGTCCATTTCACCCATATTTTCCAGTTTTGTTGACTATAGGTTTTTTTAGTAGGATCTGATGGTAATTTTGAATTTCCATGGTTTCCATTGTTATGTCTCCCTTTTCTTTTTTTTTAACTTATTTATTATATGTAAGTACACTGTAGCTATCTTCAGACACATCAGAAGAGGGCGTCAGTTCTCATTATGGGTGGTTATTAGCCATCATGTGGTTGCTGGGATTTGAACTCATGACCTGAAGAGCAGTAGGTGCTCTTCCCCGCTGAACCATCTCACCAACCTATGTCTCCCTTTTCATTTCTGATTTTAATAATTTGTATTCTGTCTCTGTGCCCTCTGTTCAGTCTGGCTAATGGTTTATCTATCTTGTTGATTTTCTCAAGAACCAGCTCCTGGTTTTGTTGATTCTTTGTATAGTTCTTTTTGTTTCTACTTGGTTGATTTCAGCCCTGAGTTTGATTATTTCCTGCTGATTACCACTCTTGGGTATTTTTTCTTTTTTTTGTTCTAGTGCTTTCAGGTATACTGTCAAGCTGCCAGTGTAAGTTCTCTCCAGTTTCTTTTTGGAGGCACTTAGAGCTGTGAGTTTTCCTCTTAACCACTGCTTTCATTTTTTCCTATAAGTTTTTGTATGGTAAGTTTTCATTTTGATCAAATTCTAAAAAGTCTTTAATTTCTTTCTTTATTTCTTCTTTGACCAAGTTATTGTTGAGTAGAGCTTTTTTTCAGCTTACATGTGTATGTGTGTTTTCCATTGTGTTTGTTGAAATTTAAGACCAGCCTTAGTCTAAGGTGGTCTGATAGAGTGCATGGGATTATTTCAATCTCCTTGTATCTGTTGATGTCTGTTTTGTGACCAATTATATGCTCAGTCTTAGAGAAGGTACCATGAAGTACTGAGCAGAGGGTATATTCGTTTACTTCAGGATGAAATGTTCTTTAAATATCACTTAAATCCATTTGGTTAATAACTTCTCTAAGTTTCACTGTGTCTCAGTTTAGTTTCTGTTTTCATTGATGAGAGTAGGGTGTTGAAGTCTCCCACTATTATTGTATGGGGTGCAATGTGTGCTTTGAGCTTTAGTAAAGTTTCTTTTATGAATGTGGGTGCCCTTGTATTTGGTACATATTTGTTCAGAATTGAAAGTTCATCTTGGTAGATTTTTAACTTTGACCAGTATTAAGTCTCCTTCCTTATCCTTTTTGGTAACTTTTGCTTGAAATTCGATTTATTTGCTATTAGAATGGATATTCCTGCTTGTTTCTAGGGACCACTAGTTTGGAAAATTGTTTTCCAACCTTTTACTCTGATGTAGTCTCTGTCTTTGTCACTGAGGTGCATTTACTCTATGCAGAATAATGCTGGGTCTTGTTTATGTATCAAATCTGTTAGTCTATGTCTTTTTATTGGGGAAATGGTTCTATTGATGTTAAGAGATATTAAGGAAAAGTGATTGTCACTCCCTGTTATTTTTGTTGTTAGATGTAGAATTATGTTTCTGTGCCTATCTTCTTTTGGGTTTGTTGAAATATTACTTTGTTGCTTTTTCTAGGGTGTAATATTCTTCCTTGCATTGGTGTTTTGCATCTATTATCCTTTGTAGGGCTGCATTTGTGGAAAGATATTATGTAAAAATTTTTTTTGGCCATGGAATATCTTGGTTTCACTGTCTATGATAATTGAGAAGTTTGCTAGATATAGTAACTTAGGCTGGCATTTATTTTCTCTTAGGGGCTGAATGACATCTGTCCAGGATCTTCTGGCTTTCACAGTCTCTGGTGAGAAGTCTTGGTGTAATTCTGATAGGTCACCCTTTATATGTTATTTGACATTTTTTTCCTTACTGATTTTAATATTCTTTCTTTGTTTAGTGCATTTGGTATTTTGACTATTATGTGACATGAGGAATTTCTTTTCTCTTCCAGTCTATTTGGAGTTCTGTAGCCTTCTTGTACGTTCATGGGCATCTTTTTCTTTAGGTTAGGGAAGTTTTTGTCTATAATTTTGTTGAAGATATTTACTGGCCCTTTAAGTTGGGAATCTTCACTTACTTTTATACCTATTATCCTTAGATTTGGTGTTCTCATTGTGTTCTGGATTTCCTGGATGTTTTGGGTTAGAAGTTTTTTACATTTTGCATTTTCTTTGACTGTTGCATCTATGTTTTTTTTTGTTTGTTTTTTCTTTTTTGGTATTTTTTTGTCCCTAAGATTCTTTCTTCTATCTCTTGTATTCTGTTGGCAATACTTGCATCTATGACTCCACATCTATTTCCTAGGTTTTCTATCTCCAGGGTTATCTCTCTAATTTCTTTACTGTTTCTATTTCCATTTTTATATCTTGGATGGTTTTGCTCATTTCCTTCTCCTGTTTGACTGTGTTTTCCTGTAGTTCTTTAAGGGATTTTTGTGTTTCCTCTTCTTTTTTGTTTTTTTGTTTTGTTTTGGTTTGTTTTGTTTTGTTTTGGTTTGGTTTGATTTGGTTTGGTTTTCGGGGCAGGGTTTCTCTGTTTAGCTCTGGCTGTCCTGGAACTCCCTCTGTAGACCAGGCTGGCCTCTAACTCAGAAATCTGCCTATTCCCGCCTCCCAAGTGCTGAGATTAAAGGCATGCACCACCACTGCCTGGCTGTGTTTCCTATTAAAGGGCTTCTACCTATTTACCTGTGTTCTGTATTTCTTTAATTCTTTTTATTTTAATTCATTTTATTCTTTAATTCTTAAATTCCTCTGTTACCATCATGGGAAGTGATTTTTAGATCCAAATCTTGCTTTTCTGGTGTGATGGTATATTTGGGACTTGCTATGTTGCAAGAATTGGATGCTGATGTTGACCAGTAACCTTGTTTTCTGCTGCTTATGTTCTTATGCTTGCCTCCCACCATCTGATTATCTCAAGTGCTACCTACCCTTGCTATATCTGACTGGAGCCTACACTTCCTGTGATCCTGGTTGTGTCAGAACTCCTTGGAGTTCAGCTGTCTCTGTAATCCTATGATTCTAGGACCTTGTGATCCTGAGATCATGGATATGTCAGAGTTCCTGGGAGTCAAGCTGCCTCTGGGACCCTGAGATTCTGATGTGACCAAGCTCCTGTGATCCTGTGACTGTGATTCTGTGATCCTGGGCATGTTAGAGCAGCTAGGAGTAGAGCTTCCTCTGGGCGCTGTGGGACTGGCTAAGGTGTTTGTGCCCAAGGCAAATCATTGCTGACAGTAAGGAACCTGAGCCACTGGTGATGAAGGGTTCCTGTTTTCCTGGATCTTGCTGGTCCCAGTTACTCCTGGTGGTGTTGGAACAGATGTTGTGTCCTCTTCACCTCAATCAATCCTATGATCCTGGGTATGTTAGAGCTCCTGGAAGTGGAGTTTCCTCTGTGTGTTGTCTTCAGTTTTCTTTGTGGCTGAATGGTATTATATAGCATATATGTATTATATTTTCATTATTTTTCAACTGAAAGACATTTAGGAGCTTTATATTTCCTGTTTGTCTTAGTCAGGGTTTCTATTCCTGCACAAACATCACAACCAAGAAGCAAGTTGGGGAGGAAAGGGTTTATTCAGCTTACACTTCCACATGACTGTTGATCACCAGAGGAAGTCAGGACTGGAACTCAAGAGGTCAGGAAGCAGGAGCTGATGCAGAGGCCATGGAGGGATGTTTCTTACTGGCTTGTTACTCCTGTCTTGCTTCTCCTGGCTTGCTCAGCCTGCTCTCTTATAGAACTCAAGACCTCCAGCCCAGGGATGGCACCACCCACAAGGGGCCCTACCCTCTTGATCACTAATTGAGAAAATGCCCCACAGCTGGACCTCATGGAGGCACTTACCCAACTGAAGCTCCCTTCTGTGATAACTCCAGCCTGTGTCAAGTTGACACACAAAACTAGTGGGTACACTGTTATTGTAAATAGAGCCACAATGAACATGGATGAGAAAGCGTCTGTGGATGAAAATGTTGAGTCCTTTGGGCTTATACCAAGGAGTAGCATAGGTGGGTCATATGGTAGATTTAATTTTAAGTTTTCAAATCATTGCTACTTGATTTCCAGAATGGCTGGACCAGTTTTCAACTCCAAGAGTGAACGAGAGATTCATTTTCTCTGTGTCCTGGCCAGAAAGTATCTAAAAATTAGCCATTCTGACTAAAGATGGAAATCTCAAAGTTATTTTGACTTGCATTTTCATAATAGCTAAGGATAAGGAACATTTTCTTAGCCATTCTTTTTCTTTTTGGTGGACTTCTCTGTTCAAGTCCCAGGCCCACTTTTTTTTTTAAGATTTATATATTTATTTTATTTATGTTAGTGCACTGTTGCTGTCTTCAACACACCAGAAGAAGACATTGGATAGCTTTACAAATGGTTGTGAGCCACCATATGGCTGCTGGGAATTGAACTCAGGACCTCTGGAAGAGAAGTCAGTACTATTAACTGCTGAGCCATCTCTCTAGGCCTCAGGCCTACCATTTTAATATATCATTTGACTCTGGCTTTTTAGTTCTTTATGCAATCTGAATACTTATCCTTTGTCAGCTGACAAAGATACATTCCAATTCTATGATTTTTCCTCTTCAATGGTTGATTTTCCATTAGCTGTGCAGAATATTTTTAGTTTTTGAAGTCCTATCGATCTGGTGTTGGCTTTCCATCTTGGCCAGCTGCAGTACATCTTAGAAAATCATTTCTACATCTATATCATGTACTACTTATGTGTTTAGGTCTGACATTTTGCTCTTTGATCCATTTGAAGTTAGTTTTTATGAAAGTTCATGGATCTGGGTTCAATTTCACTTTTTTTGAATTTGGACCTCCAGGGAACCCAGAACCATTTGTTAAATATACTATCCTTTTTGGATCTGTTTGTTTGGTTTTTTTTTTTTTGTACAAAAATGAAATGGCTGTATGTATATATACTCATTTGGGGGTGTTCATTTTTGTTTCACTGGACTTCACATCCTTTGTTTTGCCAGTATCTCATTTTTTTTTCTAATTTCTATGGTTCTGCAATATATATTAAGTTCTTGAATTGTAATCTTGCCAGTATTTTTCTTTTGGCTCAAGATTTTGGGGCTATTAGGATTCTTTTCTAGTTCCATATGAATTTTAAGAAAATGTTTCTACTTCTTTGAACAGTGAGATTGTTAATTTGAAAAGAACTACATTAAATTTGTAAATGGATTTTGGTAAATGGCTATTGTTACAAATCTAATTCTACAAATCCCTATACATATTCTGACTTCTCATTTTCCAATGTCTTTCTCTATCTCTTTCTTCAGAGGTTTAATATTTTTATCATAAATTTCCTTCATCTTCTTAGTTATGTTTATTTCAAAATATTTTGCTTTTTTGAGGCTAGTGTGAATAGAAATGCATCCATTATCTTCTTTCTGTATGTTTGATATTCGTGTATAGAAAAAGCTAGTTTGGGCAAGTTAATTGCCACATAGCTGAATTGCTTCATAATTTCTAGAAGTTTTCTGGTAGAATTTTTGGAATCTAATATATACAATCTTGTGATCTTCAAATAGAGATATTTTACTTCTTTTTTCATATTAGCATCCCTTTAATTTCCTTCTATAGACTTATTGTTCTAGCTAACACTTTGAGACCAACAATATGAAAAGAAATGGGGGTAGTGCATACCAGTCTCTCATTCCTAGCTAAAGTGGAATTTCTTCAATTTTTTCTTCATTTAGGATGACTTTTTTTCCTGTAGGTTTCTCATGTATAGTTTTTATTAGGTGTGAATTCTCTTTAACTCCAGAGTCTCTGGGACTTTTCTTATGAAATTAGCTTGCTTTTGTCAAAGGCTTTTTCTGCATCTATTGAGATAAATGTATGACTTTTGTCTTTAAGTCCATTTATGTGAATTGTTACATTTATTAACTTTTGCACATTGAACCACCACTGCATTGCAAGGATAAAGACAACTTGATCATTCTGGCTGATTTTATACATATATGCATATATGTGTACATGTATATATATATATATATCTGTGTATATATACATGTATAAATACACATTTTATATATATACACACAGATACATATATATGTGCATATATACATATATATATATGTGTGTGTGTGTATATATATATATATATATATGTGTGTGTGTGTGTGTGTGTGTGTGTGTGTGTGTGTGTATAGTATGTATGTCTATGTGTATGTATTCTCTTTGTAAGTATATTACTCAGAACCTATTAGAGTATGTTCATCCAGGATATTGGCCTGTATGGATTCTCTGAATCCATCTAGCCTAAAACTTTTTTTTTTAGATATTTATTTACATGTCATATGATTTCTCCTTTCCCAGTTTCCCCTCCAAAAACCAACCAACCAAACAACCAAAAACAATAAGAACAAACCCCTGTTGCCTCCCCATTCCCCATGCTTGCTGCCCCACCCTCTCCCACTTATTGGCCCTGGCATTTCCCTACACTGGGGCACAGAACCTTCACAGGGCCAAGGGCCTCTCCTCCCATTGATGATCGACTTTGCAATTTTCTACTATACACATGCTGCCAGAACAATCAGTCCCACCATGTAGAGTCCTTGGTTGGTTGTTGAGTCCCTGGGAACTCTGAGGGTACTAGTTAGTTCATATTGTTATTCATCCTAAGGGGCTGCAAACCCTTCAGCTCCATTGGTCCTTTGTTTAACTCCTTCACTGGGGACCCTGTACTGAGTCCAATGGATGGTTGTGAACGTCTACTTCTGTATTAGTAGGGATGTTGCTTAGATTAGTTTAATCCAAATCATTTCAAATTATATATTGCTTTTAAAACAAGAAGAAGAAGACAAAGAAGAAGAAGAAGAAGAAGAAGAAGAAGAAGAAGAAGAAGAAGAAGAAGAAGAAGAAGAAGAAGATTTATTTGATTCTTTGTATTTTTTTCTTATGATTTTTATTATTTCTTATTGTCAACCAGGTTTGAATATGGTTTGTTCTTATTTGTCCAACTTTATATGTTGCAAATATTAGTCATTTATTTGTGCTTTTGATGATTTTTTAATGTAATAACTTATACCTATAAATTTCCCTTATAGGATTGCTTTCAATGTATCCCAAAGGTTTTGTTATATGTACTGTTTTAATTTTCATTTAGTTCTTTGTTGATTTTCATTTGTCCATTCATAATTCAGTAGTGAATTGTTTAATCTCCATGTGTTTATTATATTTACTTGATGTATTTTGCTATTGGTTTTAATTTTGTTGCATTGTAGTCAGACAGGATACAAAAAGTCATTTCAATATGTGTAAATTTGTAAACATTTGTTTTGAGTTTCAGGATTTGGTCTATCTTAGAGAAATTTCCACATGCTTCTGAGTTTAAGGTGTGTCCTTGGCATTCATGTAGATTATTCTGTACATATCTGCTAAACCCATTTGATATATGATGTCAGTTATTCCTGATTTTTTTTTGTTTAGATTTTGTTCAGATGACCTGCCTCTTGAAAAAGTAAAGTATTAAAATCATTGACTATTATTGGGTTGATATTAAACTTTGTCCTTAATTCTGATAGTACAATCTTTTATGAAATTCTGTGCACCAGAGTTTGGTTGACATATGTTTAGGATATTAATATCTTTTCAGAAAACTGTTCCCTTATTAGAATGGAAGGTCACATATCATCTCTTCTGAGTAGTTTTAATTCAAAGTTAATTTAATTTTGTCAGATATTAATATAGTGACATCTATTTGCTTTGTGGTCACATTTGATTAAAGAATTTTTATTTCACGAAGTCCTTTAGTGTAAGATAGTGCCTATTTATAAAGATCTGATGTGTTTCTCATTGATATTAAATATGTAGCTTATTTCTTGACTTATTCAGTCAGCCTCTGTCTTTTGACTAGAAAATTGAGGCTAATATTTGAAGATATTAGTGTAATATGTATGTTAATTATAGTCATTGTGTTGTTTTTACTAGTGGTATTTGTGGGTTTGGTGGTACAATGCCTTTTAGTTATTATGACTTTGTGTTTCTTCTTGTGGTCACTTGGCTCTGCTTATAACCTTCTTCACCTGACAATGTTGCTTCTTCTATTTTCTTTAGGTATAGTTTTTTGGATATATTATTTTAGGCTGTTTATACTATGTAACCTTTATGTTTGTCCTTTAACTATAGCCCAAAATTTTGCTTAATATACTAGTCTATGTTGGCCCTAATGGTCCTTTAGGATTTGGAATGAAGTACTCTAGGCTCTTCTGGTTTTCAAATGTTCCACTGAGAAATAAGTTCTTTTTTTCGGTATTTTTTTATTAGATATTTTCTTTAT
>NC_045030.1:97663403-97669413 GCF_008632895.1 Mastomys coucha
TCCCCCTGCTCACCAAACCACCCTCTCCCACTTCCTGGCCCTGGCATTCCCCTACACTGGGGCATAGAGCCTTCACAGGACAAAGGAAATAAGCTCTTAATCTGATGTTTCTAATTAATCTCGTGTGTGTGTGTGTGTGTGTGTGTGTGTGTGTGTGTGCGCGCGTTTCTCTTACAGCATTTAACTTACTTTCCTTGCTCTGTATGCTTAGTGTTTTAATTTCAGTATGCAGTGAGAATTTGTGTTGTATATTTGGTGTTCTGTATCTTAATGGGTACACTTTTCCCTTAGTTTGTAGATATTTTCTTCTATGTTCTTGTTGAACACTGGTTTATGCTATTTACATGGGATTTTTCTCCCTTAGTTATACCTATCATTCAAAAGTTTGATTTTGATCATATGTTCCTTTTCTTAGTCTTTCTCTCTCTTTCTGCATGTATGTGTAAATACATATGTCTGTGTATGTGTCTGTGTGTGTATATGTGTGTTTATTTTTTCATACTCCTTGCTTATTTGGTGTAGGCCCTCTACCTTTAACCCCTAATATTCTATGTTCTACTCAATCCAGTCTATTTTTCTGGGTTTTCCTTATGATTTCTGTATAAAATGAGTACATGACCACTTCAAAATATGGTTGAGGGTAAGGTTTTTATTGTAGATAATGGAGGGTACATCCAGAGGTAAAATATTGTGGGCCAAAAGAGGAAGACAGAAGGGAAGACCAAGAGAGCACATAACTAAAATGGCAGGGTTTAAGGGAATAAGAACCTTGGTGAGGGAAGCCCATAAGCTGGAGAAGTTTAGGGTAAGAGAGTAGTGTAAGAGGAACAGAGAAGATGCATAGGTATCTATGTGAAACTAAGGAAGCCTAGAGAACAACAAGCACTTTGGCATATTAATAAGTACATCAAATAGCGATTTGTCATGTGTTTCTTTTGAATGGGTCATTCCAACCTTTTGTTGGTAATAAAAGGCAACATAGTTATGTTTTGTAAGTGCTCCTTAGCTGAAATTGGGATGTAGTTGTCATGGTCCAGGAAGGCTGGAATTATAGTCAAAGGCTAAGAAGAGGGAGAAGACTCAGGCCAGTTGGAGATTTCATTAGAAGCTTGTGGGTTTATATCAACTTTAAGCAATAACATAGTTCACTGGTTCTAAAGGGCTATCTGGATCTGGCACATTGCAGGCAATTTGGAGTGTATAATATTGATTGGAAATTCTCCTGGGACAGAGACTACGAAGAGAAGGTAAACTTGAAGAACATAGGGTAAAACCTTTACTTTGGGTATATTCTTGAAATTTCCAGGCCTGTGGTCCTAGTAGTTGAGGAGAGGGGAGGATTTCCAAGACCAAGGGAAGGAGGGAGAGATCCCACCTTAGGGATAAACAGTTGAGGGGAAAGCTTAAGATGCTGACTGTATTACTAATCTGGAGTCCATTTTACCTGTGACAGGTAAATCCAAGTTGTGAATTCCTGAAGCTTACATGAATTTCTTAAATTACAAGGAGACATAAAAGTTTTAGCAATATTACCATTGTTAGTAATCTCTACTGAAATCCTTAATGTAGAAAAGGTAGTTAACAAGTGTCTATAAATAGTTCGGCTAGATTCATACCCTTTTCTCTGTCCAGAGGGCAATGAGAATTACTTTAAGTTTATGTTTAGAAAACAACCAGAGGTCATTTAAATTTTTGAGGTTCTTTACCTGGGCATATACCCAAAGATGCTCCAACATGCCCCAAAGACACTTGTTCAACCATGTTAATAGCAGCTTTATCCATAATATCCAGAAACCTGAAACAACTGACGATGGATAAATAAAATGTGGTACATCTACACAATGGAATACTATTCAGCTATTAATAATGAAGACATCATGAATTTTACAGGCAAATGGATAGAATTTGAGAATATCAACCCAAGGGAGGTAACCCAGTCCCAAAAGGACATGCATGGTATGTACTTACTTATAAGTTGATAATAGCCATAAAATATAGGTATCATGCTATACTACACAGACACAAAGAAGCTACACAAGAAGGAGGGTCCAAGCAAGGAAGCTTGAATCACACTTAGAAGGGGGAATAAAATAGTCATAGGAGGCAGATGGAGGGAGAAAAATGGGTGGAAAGGGGGATAGGGAGGGCAAAAGGGGTCAGGATCAGATGTGGGCACAGGACAGAGCACCAAGAGGCCAGGAGAATGAATGGAACCCTGTAGCTAGTCGGGGGCTGGGGGGCAGTGGTTGGTGCATCTCTATGACATAACAAAGACCTGGGATAAGGTAGGCTCAGAAAGGTTGTGATCTTAGCCTTATTGCCTAACAGTGGGGATAGGGAACCTAAAGAGTCCATCTCCTGTGACCAGGTAGAGCAATAATGACAACAACCAACCCACAAAACTTTTGACCCAACACTTGTCCTATCTAAAGAAATGCAAGGACAAAGGTGGAACAGAGACTGAATGAATGGGCAACCAATAGCCTGCCATTTTGAGACCCATTCCAAGGAAAAACTCTAATCCCTGATACTATTAATGATACTCTGTTATAGTTGAAGATAGGAGCCTAGCATAATCCTCCCCACCCCTCTTGAGAGGCTCCACTCAGTAGTGGACTGGAACAGATGCAGATACCCATAGACAATTATTGGACAGAAGTCAGGAACTCTTATGGAAGAGTCGGGGGGGAAGATTGAGGATCCTGAAGGGGAAAAGAACTCCACAAGAAAACCAACTGTGTCAACTTACCTGGATACCTGGGAGCTCACAGAGAATGAGCCACTAACCCAAGAGCATACAGGGGTTAGACTGTGGCCTAGGCACATGTGTAGCAGACCTGTAGCACAGTCAGCATAACAACTGGAGGGGGTGAGTAAGGGGCTGTTCCTGGAACTGAAGCCATTCCCCAACAGGGCTGCCTTGTCTGACCTAAGTGAGAGAGGTTGTGCCTAATCCCATATAGACTTGATGTACCAGGGTGGGGCAGATGAGGGGGTACCCTCTCAGAGGAGAAAGATAAGAGGGAGGCCCTTTGGAGGGGGATGAGGGAGCAGCTTTTGAATTGTAAATAAATAAATAAATAAATAAATGGAAACCTGTTTTGTGAGTTTATCTTTTTTAGTGTAAAGTCTGCCTCTCTCATCAGGAGACCTAGTGGCCCTTGGAAAAGCAATGCATGGGTTTTACATATGAAATGGACTGATCATGCAGCTGTAGGCAATGGGGAAGGAGCTGTGTATCTGCTGATGTTGAATTGATAAATAGTATCCTACAAAGTCTACAGTGATCAGAGAAGGGTAAGTTACAGCAAGAAGTACATTCCAAATGGCTGCTCTGTCAACTAAAATGACAGAGATTTACCTCCTACCTGTACTCTTACCCTAGGCTCCTCCATGTTGGGTTTGTTGGTTTGGGTGCAGAAGTCATCAGTCTTTGGCTGACACAAAGGGCAACATTAGCCTTCAACTGTCAGATCCTGAAGATCAAAAGATAAGGAATTTGGGAAAACTGAAATGTTTTTGGCCAGACAGAGTAGAACATTCAACCCAACAATGTTCACAGTTTGGGCAAGTAGGTAGTGGGCAAGGAATGGTGTAGTTCTTTGCCCATCAGTCAGCTTTGCCACATTTCGAGCAGGCTCCCAGTGGAGTTCATTTGTACTCTATCTTCTTTGGAGGAATTTTAGGACCACTAGGAACTGGAAATTATCTATCACAGGAAGCTTTTTTTTTTTATTAAATACTTTAAATGCCATATTTAGCAGATCTCTGAGAAGCTTTGAGGGCCATAATCTATTAAGTTTACCCAATTTTAAACAGACTTTACTTGTTTTTAGTTACTTACTTCAGATGTAAGCTTGGAAACATATACATAAAGGTAGATAAAGCTTGTTTTTGTATATAAATTACAATCATTCTTTGCATAACTAAAAGAATAGTTGTGATCATATTTGATCATTTATGAGATGACTGATCATTAACTTGCATATCTTAATATCTTAAACAGTTTACACATTGGTAGCTTTTATAAGATTAGAATTTTACAGTTTTATCTCTGTCAAGTTTGAGCTTCAAAATTTAATTAAAGATATAATTGAAGACCTTTTGAATTAAATAAAGCTTTTAACTGTAAATACAGTCCATAGATAAATTGGGAATCTTATTTTTCTGATCCTTTTATAGTGTATCTTTATAGGATATCACAGTTCTTTGTATGACTCAGTTTTTCCAAATAGCTACATCTTAATATTAAGTTAGCAAAGACAAAGTAGCTAAACATATATCTTCAAGTCAGTTTCTGTTTGCCTGCGGAGACCTTGGGAATTTATAAACCTTATTTAACAAACATACCTTATTTATCAAATATATACTGTTCTTTATTTAGAATTTCTACAAGCTGGTGTAGAATACAGTTAGCAAAGACATACATGGTTAGATGTATACCTCTAAGTCAATTGCTGCTAATCTGAATAGACCTTTATTACCCTAGTGATATGTTTATAAAAAGATAAAAGTGTGTGTGTGTGTATGGTATATGGAGTGGGCCCATGCTGAGGCATCCCTTCCCCCTGCGAGACCAGACACACAACTGTATAGTATAGAATAGAGTTTATTCAAAGCATGGGGAGGGGAATTAAGAGGGTAATAGAGGCAGAGAGAGAGAGAGAGAGAGGAACACAGATAAAGACAGAGAGATAGAGACATAGACAGAAGGAGGAAGAGGAGGAGGAGGAGGAGGAAAAGGAGGAGGAGGAAGAGGAGGAGAAGTAAGTGGGTATGGTCTTAGGAGAGTTGGCTGTTTCCTTGTTGTCCATGGTCTGTGGAACCATCTGAGGATAGGTCAGAAGGCATAGGTCCAATAGAAGCATCTGTGTTTATGGGAGAAGGTTGGAGCATCTGGAGGTTGCTTCTCTGGAGTTGTCCTTAGTAGTCAATGTAGTCAGAAATCTGAGGAAGAGTAAGTTATAATCTAGTAGTCATATATTACTTAACAAATTAGAGTTCACCTATAGTCCAAACAGTTACTTATGGTCTCTGTGTTCTTAATGGCAACTTGGTGGAGTCAGTCTGGCTTTCAAGCCCAGAAGATGGAGGGCTTTTTGTCCCATGGAATGATACATGTGATATGAGAAATTTCTTACCTTGATTTAGATAACTGATTTGACTCTGAGGGTATCTAGCTTTGTCTATTGTGTTTCTCAGTGGTTATCATATCACAATTCAGGCAGTCTCTTGAAGCTGTGTCTATATCATTTGAGACCTTGTGGGGTAAACTATTAAAGAATTTGGAAGATTCTGCCTATCATAAGCTTAAACATATTAATAATTACCAGACTTCTGACAAGATTGAAGGCTATATTGATTGGTTATATCTGAATAGAGCACGCCATAATTTAACAGCAATACTAAAAACCATTATTTATTAAGACAGGATAAGAATGAAAAACTTAAGTAACTTTGATAGGTTGCATAAGTAGAGTGAAACACATTTTGTATTAGTAGAGAAACACTAGCTTAGAGTTGGTGTGGACCAGAATGGAAAGAATCAGAGACCTGATAGCTATGCCCTGAGAGCCTGACAATGGAAAGTATGTCAGGGTAGATTTAGGCCTATGACATGAACTGCGCATGCAGGCAAGTCTTGGGAATGTGTAGTCTGCAGAGCAAGGCACCAGGCACATGCTAAGCAGGGGTGGGAGTGAAACAGGTGTGCAGCCTGCAGCCTGAAGAGCACAGATAGATAGGATAATGGTATGCACTCCAAGGGAGTATGGGGCCATAGTGCTGCTGAAGGGCACTGGAGGCTGCAGCAGCAAAGGTGTGTTTACCTCAACTGAGCAGGGTGGGACATCCTCCCAGCAGCAGGATTTTTTATTACATATTTTCTTTATTTACATGTCATATGATTTCTCCTTTTCCAGTTTCCCCTCCAAACAAACAAGCAAACAAGCAAACAAACAAAAACAACAAGAACAAACCCCTGTTGCCTCCCCCCTCCCCATGCCTGCCA
>NC_045030.1:97669510-97669664 GCF_008632895.1 Mastomys coucha
TGCAAACCCTTCAGCTCCTTGGGTTCTTTCTCTGACTCCTTCATTGGGGACCCTGTACTCAGTTCAATGGATGGCTGTGATCCTCTACAATATGCACTCTCTGATAAGTGGTTATTAGCCCAGAAGTTTGGAATACAGGAAGAACAACCCACAA
>NC_045030.1:97669746-97670709 GCF_008632895.1 Mastomys coucha
AACCACAAGAAACTCAAGAAGAAGGAAGACCAAAATGTGGACATTTAATTCCTTCTTAAAAGGGGGAAAAATACCCACGCAAGGAGTTGCAGAGACTAACTATGGAGCAGAGACTGAAGGCAGGACAAGCAAGCCTAATATAGCTATCTCCTTAGAGGCTCTGACAGTATCTGAGTTCACTATTCTTGAGGCAGGTGGAATGTGTGCCCTGCAGGCAGCCAAGTTCCCCCAACCCCTACTCTAGAGAGGGACAGCAGATGGTTAGTCTCACAAAGTCCCTGGCAGCATGCAAGGGGTTGTGCTAGACCTACTATTCACTTGGTGAACCAATGGAACCACTGGTTGCAGTGGCTACAGTGGCTGCAGCGGGAGGGAGCAAATGAGGGAGTGAGGAGTGGGAAGCCTACTCTACAGATCTCTAGTTTAGTGTTCATGTAGAGATATTGCTTTCAGCTTACAGTGAATTAGACAAAAACATCCCAGTAAGAAGGGACAAGGTGGCAAAGACAGACTCACAGGTGAGAGAATAGGATTATTAACTGCCTCTACCAGTGTCCTAAGGGCATTATCAATAATCAGAGAGATAATAGTACAGGCCAGACCACCAGATCATCACATGATGGACTGTGGCTATGTTTAGAGCCAGTGCCCGTGAGCTACGAAGAGCAGTTCACCTGGGCCCAGAGATTTCCAACAGTGAGAAAGAGACTGTCTCAAAGGAGAGAGGAAAATCTCACCCAAGGGAAAAAGTCCTAGAATGAGGGTCAGTGAAAAGACTGAATGTTTCCATCCTCAAGGGCAGGACAGGGGTAGCTCCAAGCTCAAGAACTCTCCCCTAGGGCCATGGCAATGTTTACTCTGAACAATTGGGGGAGAAGGCTTACCAGTTCTCCAAAGTTTGGTCTAGTGAGTTTTGAATCTTCATGTGATAGCAGAGGGAATGCAAGCCTGCAGAGTTTCTAA